>NW_006775822.1:0-207 GCF_000442215.2 Lipotes vexillifer
ACCCAAAGCAATCTACAGATTCAATGCAATCCCTATGAAATTACCAATGGCATTTTTTACAGAGCTAGAACAAGAAATCTTAAAATTTGTATGGAGACACAAAAGACCCCTAATAGCCAAAGCAGTCTTGAGAGAAAAAAACGTAGCTGGAGGAATAAGACTCCCTGACTTCAGACTATACTACAAAGCTACAGTAATCAAGACAAT
>NW_006775823.1:0-366 GCF_000442215.2 Lipotes vexillifer
TAAACCGAACCAGAACCCTTACCAGAAGTCTTACCTTAACCCATGCCCTAATCCTAACCCGTAAGCTAAAACTAACCCGTGCCATAACAGGTATGCTAACCCTAAACCTTTATCGTACCCTCACCTGTATCCTAAAGCATCTCCATTCCCTAACCCTAACCCTAACCCAAAACCGAAGCAGAACCCTTACCCGAAGCCTTACCCTAAACTGTGCCCTAATCCTAACCCGTAAGCTAACACTAACCCGTGCCCTAACAAGTACACTAACCCTAAGACGTTGCCATACACTAAGCTGTACCCTACACCATCCCCGTTCCTTAACCCTAACCCTAACCCTAACTGGAACCCGAACCCTTCCACGAAGCC
>NW_006775824.1:0-276 GCF_000442215.2 Lipotes vexillifer
ACAGTAAGTCCCCTACATATGAACAAGTTCTGTTCCAAGAGTGCGTTTGTAAGTCCAATTTGTAAGTCCAACAAAGTTAGCCTGGGTACCCAACTTACACAGTCGGCTATATGGTATTGTACCGTAATAGTTTTATAATACTCTCCACACAAACAATACGTAAAAAAACAAACACTAAAATAAAGAAAACATTTTTAGTCTTACAGTAAAGTGACTTGAAAAGTACAGTAATACAGTACAACAGCTGGGATACTCAGGCTGGCATCGAGGGAACAG
>NW_006775825.1:0-8203 GCF_000442215.2 Lipotes vexillifer
CCAGGCGGTCACAAAGCACCGAGCTCATCTCCCTGTGCTACGCGGCTGCTTCCCACTAGCTATAACAGGCTTACTCTTATCCAAAATAAAAGTCCAAACTCCTTATTAACATGGTCCTCAAGGTCCTTCACAATCTGGTCCCAAAACACCAGTTCAAGTTTGATGACCCTGTACTTCCTACCATATGTCCTATGCTCTGGCCTCTCATTGCTCTTTGATCGTAGCTTCCTTCCTCTCTATCTGACCAACACACTCTCCCTTCAAGGCTTCTTCTCTGACTTCCCCAGAGCCAAGATGGTCACATTTTTCTTTATGCCACCATGGGTCCTGGTGCTACCTTTATCAGGACATATATCTCTTTGTTACAACCACATGACTCCATGTCTGTCTTCAGTGCTAGACTGTGAGTTCCTCCAGGGTGGAAAATAAATATTGTCCACATTGTCCATAATTGTGACCTAAGTGCCTAGCACAGCACCAGTCTTATAGGTGATACCTTATAAATATTTGTCCTTTATTCATGAGTCAGTATTTACTGAGCAATTTCTATGAAACCTTCTGTTATGCCTAGTCTGTTACATGTATTATTTCTGTTTTTCCTTAAAACCTATCCCATGATTAGGCCCTACAAATATTCCTAATTTTACAGATCAGGAAACTAAGGCTTAGATTTGGTAAATAATTTGCCCAAAGTTAAACTGAAGGAAAGTGGCAGATATGAACTGGTCTCTTAAAAACTACAGTAAACTGTTGGATGAATGAATGAATGAATGAATTGGAAAAGGCAGCATGTTGCTGTTGATTAACTCTCTGATAAAACTGGAAATTGGGATAAGTCTACTCTCTTAAATGTTTTGTTAGGTCTCCTCTCATAATAAACTTCTAAAATAATTTAGGTGGGGCTTTAAAGGGGAAGTAGCAATGTCTGGGATTTATTGTTAGTCCTAAGTAGGGATAAATGATTCACACCTTGGAAATTAAAAAAAAAAAAAATGTATATATCAACATAAAGTTGTAGTCTGAGCAAGCACTTGAGAGTTCATTGCAGACCAGTAATGAGTAAGACATTTAAGGAGAGAAATAACATGCAGAATGTAATTTAGAGAATGGCTAGCTAGACAGAAAACATTTAATCATCATAGGTTTTTAAAGGGAGCAATGTCCTTAGAGATCCGAAAGTATGACTATAGGGTACAAACCAAGACCCAAGAGTCAGAATCCTGTAGTCTTCTTGCTGTGTGACTGGTCAATTTTCCACTTTCTCCAGGCTCCTCTTCCCTCAGAGGCAAAATCAAATTCAGTGAAATTCAACAGGTCTTTATAGACTGGAAATCAGGTCCAAGAAGTTGGCTCACCTGGTCTGAAGTCTCTCTCACTTCTCACGACCAGTGACTCTGAACTTCTCACTTCACTTCTTAGATGAGGACCCAGAGTCCCAAGAGTGAGGTGTTTGGCCAAGGTTACATGACTAAATAATAACAGAAGACGGGTCATTATTACGAACTGTCATTTTATACCACAAATGTACTGTGGGCTAACTGCCCTCCCCCACCACACACACACTGAGTGTAAATTTGTAGGAATTCATCACCCATTATCCTCAACAATGTCCAGAATCATCTCTGCATAATTTAAGAAATGTGGAATATTTGGTAAAATTTCAAAAAGAACCTTAGGAAATGAGAAAATGGTGTCATAATATTACCCACTAAAACAAATGAAAGTTCCATTTTTCTTCAAGAGAAGAAAGCCAGAAATAACTCAAGTTGAATTCCAGTTCTGTTGCATACTAGCTACTTGGCCTTTTCCTCTGTGAGTATCAATTTCCTCGTGTCTACAATGAGACGAGATGTTTTGACTCTCAAATAAGACAATGTATGTGAAAGTCCTCAGTAAACATCTAAAGCACTACAAAAATATCCACTGCTATTAACTGAAGGTACTTTGCTAAGAGAGGTTGTTATAGTTATCCATCTTTTCCCAAGACAGAGAAATTGCATTAAACAGTAGAAGAATTTCATCTTGACTAAAGAAAAAAATCACCCTTCTGGTAATAAGAGCTATTAGATTTTGGAGGGATGGGAGGGGTGTACAATAAAGGTATGTTAAAGCAATATGTTGTCAGAGAATTTTAAGACAAAATGTATAGTATAGTTTTTTCCTTGAAGCAGGAAGAAGGAATAGATAATCTCTGATAAGGAATATCCGATAGTAACAAAGTCCATGTGTGATATTCTATGACTGTGTTTCATCAATTTCTTTTGTTTGAAATGAGAAAGAGAAAGAAAGTTTGGTAAATTCTAGGTTCAAATACTTTATAGCTGCCAGGAGTCATGGTGTAGGATGGGGTGGTCACATGTAATTTTTCTTTACCATTTTTGGAAGGTTTTTCATGTGGTCAGGAAAATAGTTTGATCTTTCCTGCACACCTGGGTTCTCTGGCTGAAGGCAAGGACCTTCCAAGCAGGTTATTCTGAAATGGGAAGAGAAACAACCGAGAAAGCCGAGATGGCTCCGCTCCTGACAGCAAGCACACTTAGAGTGTGCTTTAAAACTATATCGCCTTTATTTTCTCCTAAGAGCAATTTGGGGAATGGCGAGTTGACATTTGCAAGAGGTTAAAAGAAAAAGAAAATTGTTATCCTGCTGTGAATTTGTTCATGTGCCTGTTTTATGTTTCCAAATAACAGCCTGTGGATTTATTCAATATAATTGTGAACTGTATTTATAAAAGGTTAAGAGAGAGAATTTTCTTAACTTAAAAAGCATGTGAAGGACCCAAGACATGGGCAGCATTTTTAAGTGCAAACTCTGCTCTTTCAGCACTTCAGATTGGTCCATTATATATAAACTGTTTCACCAAGACATACACAATATGTACGTTTTGTATATGTTAATGGCATTAAGATAAAGTGAAAGAGCAGGACAGTTCCATTCGGTCAACTTTTCTTTGCAAGAGGACTCTGAGACCACCCAGCATTGTGGATTGTCATTTGCCAAAGAACGATTGAGATCTGGGTGCTTATTATCAGGAGAGATTATTCACCTTTGAGTGCTCAGTAGCTGAGTAGTAGTCACAGCATTGGCACCTGGAAGGTGGTCAATAAACTTCTCTTGAATTGAAATGAATTGAAGAAAATTATGGCTTTGGTCACCCACATGGAAAAATGTGGAAATCCAGCTGTGTCTCTTAAACAAAGTTTGGCTCCTATTTAATAACAAAGGAGCTTGAGCAGTCTCCCTGGTTCAAAGCACAGTCATTGCCAAGGTGGACTCTCTGCCTATTCACGTATTAACTGCTTAACTTCGGTAAGTTACCACACCCTCAGGTTCCTCACTGGTAAGATAGAAATTGTTAGAATACTTACCTGGTTGAGTTGTTGTGAGGATTAAATGAGATAATCCATGCAAAGCTCATAGAAGAGTGTCTACCCCATAGCAAGTGCACAATAAATTGTGGCTGTAAGTATTACTCCTAGATAATGTCTTAGCTAAATAATCCCAAGTGTGAATGTAAATAAACATAAATATAAACAAGTATATATTCACTTTTACTACAAATGCTTATGTGGCAAGCATGGTTCTTTCCACAGCAGAAATAGAGGTGACAAGACAGTAATAAATAGAATATGCCATGAAGAAAAGCAAAGAGGGAGATGTAGTAGAGACTGGCTGGAATGGGGAGTTGGGGTGTGGGAACTGGGATTGGGGTGCATTGAAGACCCTCTGAGGGGTGACATTTGAGCAGAGAAGAGGAGAGACTCCAAGCATCAGTGGAATCCAGGGGATAAGCCTTCCACAGAGAGAGAAGAGCAAGTGGAAAGGCCTTGGATTTTTCAAGGAATAGAAAGATTAACGTAATGTGGGATTTTTCAACCTCAGCATCATTGATGTCTTGGACTGGATTCTTTGTTGTGAGGGCTGTGCCATCCATGGTAGGATGTTCAGCATCATCCCTGGCCTCTACCCAACACATGCCAGGAGCACCCACTTCCCTCAAATAGTGACAAAAGACATCTCCAGATGTTACCACATGCCCCTGAAGGGCAAAATTGTCCTTTTCCCTTCCCTGTGGAGAACCTGTGAGCTAGTGAATGAAAAGTAGTTTTGTATGGAATAAAAAGTTATACGGGAGATCTTGGTAGTTCTTCATAACTAACACTTCGAAGGCTTTATTGACTAATCATTTGACCTTACCATCCACCTCCTGGCCAGAATATAATGACCGAACATGCAAAAAATTGAGGCTGCAACTTCCTAGGCCTCCAACTTTAAGAGTCAGTTTCAATTCTACTAAGCCCCAAGGCTTGTGTTTTTATTTATCTATTCAGAATGTGAAGCAATATTATGTAGCTTTTGTTTCATCATGTGAAATATGTAATATTGAACTCTAATCCTAATAGGATAATAAGTTTTTAGAATGAAAGTGTTTCCTTAAAGTAATAAAAGTTAACACATGATGTATCTCCTTAAATAAGCATTGTATTCATTTTACCTGAAAATTAATTGAAAATAGCTGTAACTCTTTTGAGTGGTCAATGGTGAAAGGTTTGCCTGCAGCTTAGATTTGTCATATTTATCTAAAGTGCATAGATGTAAGTTAGGTTACTAAGGTGGGAGAGAGCTAGTAACAAAGCATACCAATAGTAAACCTCCTGAAATGCATTCCAGTCTTCATACAATATTAGCAAATAATTTATTCTTTAGAGTATATGTGAGTTACAACTCCTGACACCACATGGTTGAGAGGTGTTTTTATTTGCTACAAAATGAATAGTTCAACAAGACATCTCTGATGCTGCCATTTTTATGAGAATAACCAAAAAGAAGACTAGGTTCAGAATGGGTATAATCTTAATCAAGACCAACTCTAAAGTGATCCCAGTGATTTTAGATTTCTCTTCATCTTTAAACCATTATTTCTTATTTGGACATGGCAACAAATATGCTAGAAATGGCTTTCTTGGAGTATTTATGTTCTGAGCAGAAAATGCTCTCATATTTTCTAGATATAGAGGGAAGTAGAAAAAGACCCTGGAAGCTAGTCTTAAGGAATATAGTTAGGGAATTTGATGATGAGTTTTCCTGTTTCTTTCCCAAGTCGTACAATTTTGCATATCTAAAATTATTTATCTGTAAACTTTTCTTGGATTAGAATTAGCAGCTGGTTTTCATCCCATTGTGAGGTGGTAGAATACTCAAGAATCCAGGATATAATAGAACTAAGTCAAGACTCTGGAGACCTCTTTCTTTAAGTCACAGTTAGAAACCTGTCCAGTTTACTCAGATTCTTCCCTGTAGGACATGCTAATATCTCAGATGCTATGACTTATACTGGGTCACTCAGAAGTCATTCAACAGATAATTTCTTCTTGGCACACATATCAGGTATTTGAAATTTTTACCCATCATCATTCAACCCATATGCTTCAGAATAATAGCTAAAAATAATCCTTTACTAACAATGTCTTTTACCTTTGGGAATCAATTTCTTCAGAAGTGGAAATTTCAAGAGAGGAAGGATAATTGAACCCAAGTATAGACTACCATGGGAATCTCTCCATTCCCAGAGAACATAAAGAAAAGAATATGAAACCATCTGCTGGATGGGCTAGACACAGCCCTGTCTGGGCTGGGTGATCTCTTGGGCTCCCTTTCAGCTCTAGGCATCTATGACTTTTTGCAGAGGCAAAATGAATGCCACAGATTTTTTTTTTTTTTTAGTACTGTGAATCTATGCCTTTCTTTTAAAATTTTTTATGGTTTTGTCAAATTACAAAGTTAACACATGCTTATTTTAAAAGAATACAAAGTAAAATGTGAAAATTTGCCCACTACTTCGATTGCATTCCTTCGAATAAAGGTTAGCAGTATTGAGGGTATCCTTCCAGGCTTTTTTCTATGTATGTATAAATGTATTTTATGAATACATATATCTTGAAGAAACTGCATCAGTGCATATGGGTAGACATACCTTTAAATCTACATAAGTAGATCCATAGTTTCTTTTCATTATAAAAATGAGAATTCTTCAAAACTCTTTTCTAAGGTACTTCCTCTATGCTAATTTATCTCTTTCTTGTTTTTCTTCTCATTCCTCTCAACCTCCATATTCAACACCATTAAAAACCAAAAGAACTTTTCTAGTAAAGGATGATCTTAGTGGAAGGTGGAGATGGGGAAGATGCAGAGAAACCAGGACAAAATCTTCAGTAGGCATATACCATATATATGGTGTGCTGTGTGTGTGTGTGTGTGTCTGTCTGTCTGTCTGTCTGTCTGTGTCTGTATATCTGTGTATGTATAAAATTTATGTATCCTAATTTATGTAAGATGGATTCCTAGAAATAGATTCACTGTGTCCAAGGATATGCCTCTATTTCTAGTGCAACTTTCTTCAAAGGAACCTAAGAAAATCCTGTAAGGTGTTTCAAAATGAGTTTGCCCCTACAAAGTGTTTTGCCATTCCCCCAAGGACTTCATTTATCTGGGAAGGGCGTGAGGTGTTGTATGGCTCTCTGGTGAATGCAAAATTGATGTCCTAGTTCTGGGAAGAGTAATCCTGATGGTAATGAGCGGGGGAACATAGAGAATCTATGAATGGGGTCAGCAAAGCACAGAACCAGGAAAGGAGACAGGGCAAAACCGAGAGTAACTTCTTAGTCCTATTTATTGCTCATTTACCTCTCTGTCTCATCTCTCATGTTCTGCCCTTTGGTTTAAACACCTTTTTCCTCCCCCAGGAACTCTTTCATTATTAACTCATCTCTTCCCCTCCACCCATTCCCACACCCACATGTTCCATTCTTGAACTCTCACAGCATGGTGTGCTTTCAATTATTACTTTTTGTCATTGCTAGGATTAGGTTTTTTTAATCTCCATACTAAACTAAAATTCTTCAAGGCAGTCTTTTATCTCTATATCTCTAGCACCAGGCCTAGTCTGGTATATAGCTGGTGCTCAATATATGTCAAAGAGGTGAATTTGATAACCTATTACAGTAACATCATCCGAGCATCAAATGAGTATCCTTATCCATAGTTTCAAAACCTTAAAAGACACCGATATAGCCCACCTATTTCAATTATTTCCTAATATCTTAAACACAAACATACCCACTAATCTTCTGTTAAACTTGCTCAAAATTATTGAGAAGAAGAAAAATTAAGAGAGACCATGTCTTAGTGTGTCAGGCTGCCTTAACAAAATACCTCCCACTGGGTATCATATAAACAACAGAAGTCTGTTTCTCACAGTTCATGCTTGGATGAGGGCCCTCTTCTGGATCCCTGACTCCTCATTGTATCATCACATGGTGGAAAGGGTTAGGGAGCTCTGTGGGATCTCTTTTATAAGAGCCCCATCCCATTCATGAGGGCTCCACCCTTAGGACCTAATCACCTCCCAAAGGCCCCACCTTCTAAATCCATCATACTGAGCATTAGGATTCCAACATAAATATTTGGGGTGGGGTGGGGGGAGGCACAAACATGCAGCCCATAGCAGACCATCATATGGAACAAGGTAGCCATTATAAATCTGCAAACTTATTAAAATGTCTATCAAGTTAGTTTTTCTTTCTCTTTCATTCACTATAGATGTTTACATCAGAGCAAATCTGACCTTCTTTTCTGTGAATCAAGTGGGTAGGTAACTTTGCTGCCCAGTAGATCCAGTATTTTGAAAGACAACTATGTTTGCACATTAAGATGCAAGTGATTTGCTCCAGAGCCAGAAATGTACCACTAGCATCAGGACAAGGGACAGTGTCATTATCATGCCTGTGTGGTGATTGGATAGAGGCCAGTATCGATCATCTTCTAGAACAGCCTAGGAGTTCCTTAAAAAACAACTGAACAGCAATGAGTAGTGCCCTCACATTTGCATTTTCTGTTTCATGTTTCTAATGCTCAAAATACAATTTACTTAAATAATATTTCTTAGAGTCTCAGTGGCATCCATAGCAACATCCATTTACTTTTCTTATTATCAAAGTTACTTAGTTTTCTTTCTCTCTGATCATCCTCATCTTACCTATGAACTAAAAACTCCTTTCTCTTTTCTCAAGTTGGATGCCATCTAAGTTTTGCCTGACAATTGCCAGAACAAGAAGATAAAAACACAAGAGAAAGAAACATTTATCAGGGAAACAAACCAACTAGTGATACATTAAAAAAAAAAAAAAAACCTGGGGCTTCCCTG
>NW_006775826.1:0-7453 GCF_000442215.2 Lipotes vexillifer
GGAATCCTTTCTCAGACTTCCCACAAAAGTGCAGCATTAAGAGAAGGTAAACTGAACAATAGAGAATGAGGATCAAAACCCATTTTCAGAACTGACTACTTCCATTTTCCTCCTTTTATTGATTTTTTTTTTTTTTAAACCTACTTTGCACTCTCTCAGGCAGCTTGGTTGCAGGGCACATCGTTTAATGTACCTTATTGATTCAATCGTACACATTTATACTTGTGTAGAAACTTTTGCTACAGTGCGTTTATTGATCTTTTAATTATTAATGGAGGCCAGAAAATCTGAAGAGCTTTATCGTAAGTATTTTTTATTTTCTCAACTTATGGCAAGAAAATTATCAAAAATGTTCAGCAAATGAAGCATCGTGCTCTGCTTATTCCCTCTAGTCAACGGGTTATGTTTCAGAGGTGCTGTCAGTAAGAATTTTTTTTTCTAAAGTCAGGATTACATCAGACTGAACGACTCATTTGGATGAAAATGTCTTTTAGGTTTTCAGTTTCAAGAAATATTCCTGACGTACCCTTAATTTAGCCCTGAGAATGGCAAGCAAGTGTTTCCTTTCAGTGTGGCCGTATTCAGATTACACCGAGCTCGTCGGGTGAGCAAGCTTTCTGGCAAAGTTGCCACAAGGTTAAGAGCCTGTGCTAATGTTGTTTACAAGCTGTAATTTTGGGTGATGTCCTTGGCCAGTAAGATCGGTGCTGGGGAAGAGCTCCCACCTATCTGGAATAGTTCAGGAAAGCTCTGCAGCAAATGCAAGAGCCTTGCATGCCCAGAAACAGGAAGGAGGCATGGAAGAGAGGGGTACCTGTCAGCCTGTTTAGGCCTTCACTGCTGCTGACAAATGCAAAGGTTTCCCGGAGATCCAGACCAACGTTTGCTTGAGGAAACCTGCATCAGTCACTACTAGGCCAGTGTCCAGGCTGTCTGGTAATTACTACAAATACTTCAAGATACGTAGCCCCTCTATTAATCTTAAGGACCCAACTACACGAGTTATATGCCTCACCCAGAAAGCATAGTTAATGCATTTACATACCGTGAGTGCAAAGCAGGATAACATACTCAAGAAGAAAGTAGATGAGGCCTGACCTTCCAGAAAGGACCACCTGATTTAAGGTCTGGTATCCACAAACATAAATGTTATCAAGCAAATCATAATTTGTGAATATCATGAATATACCTTGACTTTTATTATTTAAAATTCACGTATAGCTAATCTGCCGATCACACAGAACACACAATGGGCCCTTACACAGCAAACGTTAACTAAAACTGTGGGATCTAATTCTTATCCTTCTCCACTTCCCACACAGGGGACCAGCCTCACTTGCACCAATTCTGATAGAACAGGGGCTATGATTTTAAGCCATTTTTATCTTTTTTTTTCTGTAGAATTATTACTTTAAATTAAACCTAAATTCATAACCGTAATTAGTTTCCTTGAAAATCTTCAGTATTTTAAATGAAAGTGTGTAGGAAAATATTACTAGTAAGATGGTGTTTTCTAAATATTATTATAAAGCATTGGGAATGCCATATTATTTATTTTACAACATGAATACTTTCAAAAGCCCTTTTACCCATGCTCAAAGAGCACACAGTATATGACACAACCTAGAGGAAAATAATTTTGTAAATTAGGCCATAGTTTTTTAGATATAAGGGTCTTTAATCAGTTTTTCAACATAACAAAATGTAGTTATACAGTCAAGTATAAGGCAAACAATCCAGTAATTTAAGGAAAAGCTCTGTGTGACAGTAAGTGAAAAAGAAAAAATATCTGATACCAAAAACATTTATTCTATGGTTAACTGCCTTTCTCTAGTGTCATATATAGAATTACAATGGAATTAGTAGTTCTTAAGTTATCAATTAAAAAGCTTAATTGGTAAAGATACATTAGTCCGCTGTATTTATATGGTCCATCTCTCATCCACATTTAAATAGAAACAATGCTTTCATTTGCTACTTTTCAAAGTGAAGTGCCTTCCAAGTAATAATCCTTTAATTGCATATCATTAGAGATGTTTAAAAAAATAATGAGAGTTAATATCTAACAGGCATACCAAGATGGCAATTGATTCCTTTTGCGTTATGTTTGCTCAGTTCCTTTTCATGATACCTGACCGTAACAAGCATCTGAAGCATAGATGAATGATTTTTGCCTCAAAAACTCTGAAATCATCTCATTTATTCATACTAGATTTGCTAATCAGTAACTCAATTCTTATGAAGGCCCAATATTCCACCCTAATTAAAGCTGCAAAAGAAGAGGCACTGCCTTTAACCCAACCCTTTTCTGCTTTGGGAGCCCTTCCATGCCATTTCCTCTCCGAACCTTCTCAACTAGCACCCAAGAACTTAACCCTCCACCATTCATGACTTAACGGGGTTGCCTCTTTTTTTATTTTTTATTTTTTATTTTTTTTACATTTTGGCCATGCCGAAAGGCTTGTGGGATCTTTGTTCCCCACCAGGGATTGAACCCACGCCCTCTGTGGTGGAAGTGCAGAGTCTTAAACCACTGGACCGACCGCCAGGGAAGTCCCAGGGTTGCCCCTTTATGGATGGTATCCCCAACTTTGACCAATCTGCAAAGGTACATTTTTTTTAATCTATCCTTTCTCCCCTTTCTTCTGCTACTGTTTCCTAGGTTCCAACCATCTAATCAGATTGATACCAAGTGTTCACTAACAATCTTATATGGATTCGTTCATTCAACAAATACCCACTGAGCACCAGCTATATTTCAGCACTCTTCTAGGTGCTGAAGATGTATTTGTAGACAATATCAGACCAAAATTTTTGCCTTCATGAGAGGCTAACACAATACATAAACTAATTAACTGATAATAAATATATATGTATGTATATATGTGCATGTATATATTCTGTTAGTTCTAAGAGAAATAAAGAAAAATAACATAAGAGAAGAGCTGCTGTGGTGCGGTTGCATTTTAAATAACATGGTTAGATAGGTGATAGCTGGATAAAGGCCTGAAGAAAGTGAGAAAGTCTTGTGGATAGATAGATACGGGGGAAAGCGTTCCGGGCAGAGGACACAGAAGATTCCTAAGTAGTGAGTCTAACATTTCTGAGACACAGAAACAAGGCCAATGTGTCTAGAGTGGGGTAAATGAGGTAAAGTGTAGTGAGTATTCGAGGCACCAAGGACCACTGTAAAGACTCTGCTTTTAGTTTGACTGAGAAGGGAAGCTACTGGAGGGTTTTGAACAACGAAGTAATATCCCTTTTTATTTTTAAAACATCTGTACTGAGATACAATTGACACACCATACATTCATCCATTTACAAAGTGTACGATTCAATGGTCTTTAGTATATTCCCAGAACTGTGAAACCGTCACCACAATCAACTTTAGAACATTTGTATCACTCCAAAAAGAAACCCCACACCCCTCAGCAATCACTCCCCACCCCCTAAACTCCTAGCCCTAGGCAACCACTAATATACTCTCTGTCTCCATAGATTTGCCTTTTCAGGACACTTCATATAAACTGCATCATGCAATACGTGGTCTTCTGTGACTGGCTTCTTACACTCAGTATAATGTTTTCAAGGTTCATTCTCGTGTATCAGGTACTAGTACGTCATTTCTTTTTACTGCTGAATAACATTTCATTGTATGGATAAAGCACACTTGGTTTATCCAGTTATCAGTTGATGGACATTTGGGTTGCTTCCACTTGTTAGCTGTTATCAATAATGCTTTTATGAACATCTGTATACCAGTTTTTGTACAGACGTGCATTTTCAATTATCTTGGGTAAATACCTAGAAGTATGCTTGCTGGGTCATATGATAACTCTATGCTTAACCTTGTGAGGAACTGCCAAGCTGTTTTCCAAAGCGGTTGAATCTTTTTACATTCTATCAGCAGTGCATAAGGGTTCCAACTTCTCCATATCCTCAACACCTGTAATTTTATCTGTGTTTTTGATCATAGCCATCTAAGCTGGTATGAAGCAGCACCTCATTGTGGTTTTGATTTGCATTTCATAGATGGCTAATATGACTGAGCACCTTTTTGTTCTTATCGATCATTTGTACATCTTCTTTGGAGAAAATGCCTGTTCAGATCCTCTGCTCATTTTTTAATAGGGCATGTGTTTTTATTACTGAGTTGTAAGAGTTCACTACATATCCTAGATACAAGTCCCTTATCAGATATATGGTTTGCAAATATTTTCTACCATTTTGTGGGTTGTTCTTTCACTTTTTTATGATTTGCTGTAAAACACTGAAGTTTTTAATTTTGGTGAAGTCCAAGTTATCTATTTTTTTCTTTTGCTTTCTTGTGCTTTTGGTGTTGTATCTCAGAAACTCTTGCTTAATCCAAGATCATGAAGTTTTATAGCCATGTCTCCTTCTCAGAGTTTTATAATTTTAGCTCTTATACTTAGGTCTTTAATCAACTGTGAAATAATTTTTGTATATGGTGTGAGAGAAGGGGGTCTAACTTTATTCTTTTACATGTAGAAATCAAGTTGTTTCAGCATCTACTTGGAAAGGACTATTCTTTCTCCACTGAATTACTGGCTCCCTTGTCAAACTAAATTACATTTTAACAGGATTTGTCTAACAGGCTTTGTCTGTTGCCCTTAAAAGCACAGAGACCAGTTAGGAGGCCACTATCATAAATCAGGTAAGAGATGCTGGTGGCTCAACCAGGAGGGTGACAATGGAAATGCTAAGAAGTGGTCAAATTCTGGACATGCTTGGAAAATTGAGCTGATGAGACCTGCTTAGAGATTGGATATGGGTGTGAGAGGAAGAGAGGACTTGAAGTTGACTGCAATGTTTTCGGTCTCGATGTCACAGACTACAATTTTGGCTTGGAGAAGAATGACATGATCACCTGGGCTACTGTATTAAAAACAGATGGTAGGGGAATGAGGATGAGGGCAGAGGGACCATTCAGAAGGCTACTGTGATAATCCCTCTTTGGGGATTTATCTGAATTGTCATTAGTCCTTCTTAGAAACACGATGACTAACCTCTAACAAATTAATTGTGAGAACTACAAATCTCACCACAGGTCAATCGAGAAGATATTACAGGCTAGATGGGATTTTAGACATCCTTCAAATCATACTCCTCCAGAAGGTATTCACTGGAAGACAAGAGAATCTCATTTCCTATTAACTCAGAAAGTCTTTCAAGCAGCTCTTGTAGCAGACTTTCTAATAGGTCCAGCCCAGGGGGTGTTCAGGCATAAATCTTCAAGTTCTATGAAAACCCTTGAGAAGATGGTCAGGGCACAAGTCAAATAGCTCATACCACTGCACTGGAAAAAAGCACTGCACCTCTAGTGTTCCTTAAAGAGACTTAATCTCCCTCCCCTGGCCTCAGAAGAGGCAGGTGAAGCAGGATTAGGACTGTAGCATGCAGGGAGGGAACAGAAGCATTTAAGCCGTCTCATTCTTCATAAAAAAAGGTGATTTTCTTCTGGATTTAGCAACTTTCCACTACCTTCTATCCTAGACAAGATTTCCGTTTCAGTGAAAATCTACTGAGCCCACAGGGCACAAGGAATAACTAGTGTTCCTTTCAAGAGAAAGCAGGAGGCTTGGAGTCTTCTCCGAAAACTGGCTCTAGGCAACCTTGAAATAGTTCTGAGAACTTGGTATACAGACAGACAAAAGGAGTCTCAGTTCAAGACCCTAATACGCCTCTCAAGTCATTTTTTGTCAGTGAAGCAACAGCTAATGAGGAAGCAGTGCCTCTCAGCACTAGAGATATTCAGAGGAAAGGAGGCCAGGGCACCATGTCAAGGATTTCCAAGGCACACAGAGGAAAATGTAAATCTGTCCCCGGGGCCTGGAGACAAGACAAAGACCAAATGGAATCCTAGAGTAGGTTGTTAAGCTGTTATGTGTAGAGGAATGGAAGGCATATGATGAGCCACTCTAAGACTGACATTAAAACACACAACCCAGGGCTTCCCTGGTGGCGCAGTGGTTAAGAATCCGCCTGACAATGCAGGGGACACGGGATTGAGCCCTGGTCCGGGAAGATCCCACATGCCGCGGAGCAACTAAGCCCGTGCGCCACAACAACTGAGCCTGCGCTCTAGAGCCCGTGAGCCACAACTACTGAGCCCGCGTGCCACCAAGTACTGAAGCCCACGCACCTAGAGCCTGTGCTCCACAACGAGAGAAGCCATGTCAATGAGAAGCTTGCCCACCACAAGGAAGAGTATCCCACGCTCACTGCAACTAGAGAAAGCCCGTGCACAGCAGCGAAGACCCAACACAGCCAAAAATAAATAAATACATTTAAAAATTAAAAAACAAACAACCCAAATGTAAACATGAAGGCTATTTGCTTCAATTAAGTCTAAGCTACAGGAGTGTGAACTTTCATGTCTCCTTGGTGTACAGCTCTGCCAGTGCTTTCACCATTATTAAAGTGTGTTTATACCGGGTTTGGCTTTTCATCTATTATAGAAAAATTACATCTTGCCAATAGCACTACAGAGGCCTAAACACAATAAATCCTCCACTGACCTTGAACCCAAGCTAAAGGAGTCATTCTCCTTGGTGCTGAACGGCCTAAATAATGCACTGCATAAATGGCTATGAGTATTAATTACATCCACAATGCATCTTAGCATCCATGGATTACCAAGAGGGTACACGTCTTTCCAGAAGGCGGTGTTTGTAGAGGCACTTTGATGTAGGCAAAACTCTTAGGGAGATAACTGGGAAGGCACTCCCTGGCAGAGGATGACCATGTGTTTACTGAGCACTAAGAGTGTGCTGGGGCTTGAGTCCCGCAAAGGAGGTGGCAAGGCTGCAGCAGCCTCTGGTCAGAAGGCTTCTCAAGGGTAGGGGAAGAAGAAACTGCTTAACAAAGGACATGCGAGAAAAAGCGATAACTGCAAGAGAAGGCTCGAAGTGGCAAAGCATCATGAGACAGGTAACAGAAAGCAAGAGTAGAAGACAAAAACACCAACCAGAATGCCAATAGCACGGCAAATGGCACTTCCATTAGAACCACCAAGAAAATGTATCAACATGGAAAAGTGTTTATAACATAATGTTAAATGAAAAAAGCAAGCTAGCAAACGAATGCAAGACATAAAATCATGTACACAAAAGGCTGAAATCTGGAAGGGAATGTAGAAAACTCAAAACCACCAGAGGAGCGTGGTAGAATTATGGAAAGATCAGTTTTCTTTCAAAATTTCCTTTAATCTTATGGTAAAGACACATGTACACACACACACCATTTTTTTTTTTTTGCGGTACGCGGGCCTCCCACCGCTGCAGCCTCTCCCGTTGCAGAGCACAGGCTCCGGACGTGCAGGCCCAGCGGCCACGGCTCACGGGCCCAGCCGCTCCGCGACATGCGGGACCCTCCCGGACCGGGGCACAAACCCGTGTCCCCTGCATCGGCAGGCGGACTCCCAACCACTGCG
>NW_006775828.1:0-447 GCF_000442215.2 Lipotes vexillifer
AACAAATGTGGAAAATCAGTCATTCTCCTGCATTTTGTAATCAATTTATTTCCTTTTGGGCAGCATGGAAATGTAAATTCTTATTTCATCTCATGGTTGGAAAGAATCTATTCCCTCGGAAAGGGATTATAGTCTCCATGATGCAGGAATGGGAGATTTTATAGGGTAGGCAGGGTCTACAGAAGAAAAAACCCTATATCACACTCCATTGGTGGTTGCCTTCTTTATAAAATTGGCATTTGAGGTTGTGTGACTGCCATCAGGTAAGCAAAATGAATTTTTAGCATGAAATACTACTATCAGCAAGAACAGCCTAGGATAGGCTAGCAGTAAGAAGTGAGGGGTTATGGGATTGGGGCATAGCCTCTGTTTCCTCCAAAACAACTGGAAATTTAAACTCTGGGGCTCCTGCTTGATCCAATCAGCCCAGCTAGTATGTGTTGCCAG
>NW_006775829.1:0-1110 GCF_000442215.2 Lipotes vexillifer
AAAAAAAAAATAAAAGGAGAAATGAGGCTTTGGAATGAAGGCCTGGAAGGATTAAAAAACTTAGATCCTCCGCCAGTGATTGTGAGGTTGACTGAGCAGAAGAAGACTGTGGTTTTGCCAAACAGTTGGAGGCAGACAGTTCACAAGTGTAGCCACACACTTGGATGTTTGATTTTCTCCCTATAATCTTACAGCTGGCCTAGGCCTGGAGAAGTCAGTTTAAAGAATATGTCCAGAAGTCAGTGTAACTGGGCTGAGACTGTGAAAGAAAAACAGGCAAAACAATTTCTCAAGCACTAGGAAAAGAGAGGTTGGAATCAGAAGCCAAGGGATTTAAAATATAGAAACAGAAATGATAAGATGATGGAAGGAAGTCGAAATGTGAATGGACTGGAAATCCCAGTAAAGAAGAGCAGGCATTGTGGGGACTTGGACCACAAAAGGGAGAAGTATGGTAAATGATCCTAAACTTTCTCTCCAGACTAATTTTTAAATAATTTAAATTAAGTTTCATAATACCCATTGAGATTTTTCATTAAATTTTATTATACGTATATATCCACAAGGAAAAAGTAATATACTTACATTGTTAGACATTCTCAGTCAAAAGCATGTTAACTATCTCAGTCCATGCAAACCTTATTTTGTGTCACTTTGCCGTGTTTGGTTGTTGTCTACAATACAAATTGTAATTGCGTGCACAATTCTCATTCCACTGGGTGTTCACTCTTGTGTCTTTAGAAAATTAAACATTTAAGTCACCAAATTGATGACTGTTTCTTTAGTATTGAGCAGAATTCAATAACAGGGACTCCGTGGTCTGTCAGTGAAAATGCTTTTCCCTTCCTGTAGGGATGGATCTATTTGAGCCTATAATTAAATCTTACACGGGCTTATTCTGACATATTTACTTTTGACAATTTAAGAAGCCAATATTACCCATTATCATGTATACATTATTGATCTTTTGAATTTTAGTTTTCAACTCCATATCATGGAATAAAAAATAGAATTTTATTCTAATAGAAAAGTTATCTTCTTTATTTCCTTTCAGCCAGCCTATTGTGAGGCTAAAAAATGGTCAAAATCAAATAAATATTATACAATGTA
>NW_006775830.1:0-211 GCF_000442215.2 Lipotes vexillifer
TTAAAGCTTCTCTTAAGAACTGTTGAATATAAGAGGAGATGCAAACTGGAGTTGTAAAGAAATGTTTTAAAAGATTGACTGAAAAACTACATATCGGCATCTATGGGATACATTTAGAGCGGTGATCTGAGGCAAATTCACAGAGTACGCACTTTTATGAGTAAAAATGGAAGAATGAAGATAAAGTAATTAGAGTATGGCCTCAAAAAAC
>NW_006775831.1:0-1876 GCF_000442215.2 Lipotes vexillifer
ACTGGATAGGTAAGTAAATAAACAGTGCAGGTCAGGTATGGACTAATGATGACAGTTTATCATAATCCAATTCTGTGAACTTGAGGTCCAACTGTATAAAAATAAAACAAAACAGCACATGTGAGAGAATATAAAGCACACAGAATCACCAATGAAGTATTCTTGCCAAAAATGTTTAAGCTCAACCAAGCCTTTAGACCTTCTCTCAAAGGAGTGAAAGTCCTGAAACCCAGGAGACTTCCTGCCTAGTTCTTCGCAGTAACAGACCAGAATCAATCTGGAGGAAAAACTCTTGGATATAGTGCAAGGCTCTTATCGACGTGGTTCAGCTTTGACTCCAGACGGCAAAGAGAAGTGGAGAGGCAAGCATAAAAATAGAAGCAGAGAATTAAAAATAGAAAGCAGTGTGTGCTAAAATCCTTAATGCATTACAAAAGACAGTAATGGCGCCACGGCCAGCCTCCGGACTCAGAACCGAAGACTTATCCTGCTGCACGGCCTCTTCATGACCAAGTGGGCACCTGAGTCCAAGTAGATTCCCATGTCTGGTGCTAAGGAGACAGCGAAGGCTTTTTGTGGAAAAAACCTCCAAGGACCTAGATCGGGAACTCAGAGCACGGGTTGAAGGGTCTGCCATTCATCGAAAGGCAGAAAGGAGTCTTTGCTCCGAATGGACAAAAGAACCATTTGTAAATCAATGAGCAAAGAAATTAAGTGGAAGGATGCCCCGATTAAAGTCTGCTGGTTATTGAGGAGGACCCAGTGAAACTACGTTAGGCTGGAGTAGAAATTCTCACTATATAGACAATTATCTGGCTTCCCTGTAACAGAAATAATACTCTTTCTGAGTACAATCTCCCCCCCACAGAATGTGCAGAATTGTTAACAGACATCAATTTCCTACAGAACTACTTACCCACCTGTGAAATTTTTTGTCTCAAGGTGCAGACTAAAGCCAGTAATACCAAATTTTCTGAAGTGGTTTTGAAAAAGCCATTATATCTGTGGCAATGAACAGAGCATCAGAACAGATGATACTCCACCAACCTTGAAGAGATAGGGACACAGGAATATCCTAGTCTGCCTTTTAAACATCATTTACACCATTCACAAAGAGCCTGTATTTAAAAGTGCTGGCATTAGGAGGGCGCTGAAAACACGGTGGACCATGGAGCTCAAAGGGCAGACCACAGACTTAGATGATAGTTCCAACACTGGAATAATTTACTTTCTAAAAAGGCCCTCAGAGAAGATTCCTGGGCCATTCCACATGAATTTGGAGAGATCAGAGAGACCAGAGAGTCATAGACTTTGAAAACAGGAATTTCAAAGCTCAAAGGGTGCTTACGTTGGAAACAAAGGCTCCAAACAGAGGGTACTTTCTGGCTTGAGCAGAAAATCTCTTGTGACTGTTTTATGCACACAACAACTTTCTGATAATAATTATCACCGCTTCTTAGAGATATGGGCCAGAAGAAAAGAACCTACTTTTCTTCCAAGTTCAACAACTTGGGGACATTTTCTTGTTTAATTCAAGAAAATGATCAAGTTTGATACTCCACTGCCAGATATGGTCCTTCTGAGATATTACATATACTTAACTGCTGTAGCTTGGTATTAGTATCCCATGAAAGCTGGAACAGAGAATGAATTTCTAGCTACAGTATCACTATAGCACTGCAAGATGCATACCATCTGGTCCTGACAGTAGACCAAAGGGTATAATAAGATTTTTCAAAGTTGAGGGATACCAGGGAGTTCCCTGGCAGTCCAGTGGTAGGACTCGGTGCTTTCACTGCCATGGCCTGGGTTCAATCCCTGGTCGGGAACTAAGATCCTGCAAGTTTTGCACCGTGGCCAAAAAAAAAAAAAAAAA
>NW_006775832.1:0-205 GCF_000442215.2 Lipotes vexillifer
TCCTGGACTTGATTAACGATTTCCTTTCCCATATTAGGGAAGTTTTCAACTATAATCTGTTCAGATATTTTCTCAGCCCCTTTCTTTTTCTCTTCTTCTTCTGGAACCCCTATAATTCGAAAGTTGGTGCATTTAATATTGCCCCAGAGGTCTCTGAGACTGTTCTCAGTTCTTTTCATTCTTTTTTCTTTATTCTGCTCTGCAG
>NW_006775833.1:0-1206 GCF_000442215.2 Lipotes vexillifer
TTTGTGCCCCGGTCCAGGAAGATCCCACATGCTGCAGAGTGGCTGGGCCCGTGAGCCATGGCCATTGAGCCTGTGCGTCCAAAGCCTGTGCTCCACAACAGGAGAGGCCAAAGCAATGAGAGGCCTGAATACCAAAAAAACAATAAAAAAACTGAGTTAAAGATAATGAATAGCAGACTAAATAATGCAGAAGAATGAATAAGTGATCTGGAAGACAGAGTAATTGTAATCACACAATCAGAATAGCAGAGAGAAAGAAAAAAAAATTTTAATGAAAGCAACATACAAGATCTATGGGATAATATAAAGTGTGGCAACCTATGGGATTCCAGAAGGAGAAGGAAGAGAAAGGGGGATCTTAAATGTATTTGAAGAAATTATGGATGAAAACTTCCCAAACCTAAAGAAGGAAACAGATATCGAGGTACAGGAAGCACAGTGTCCCAAACAAGATGAAAACAAACAGACACACACCAAAACAGAGCATAATTAAAATGGCAAAATTTAAAGATACAGTAAGTCCCTTAATGCATACATATGAGTTCTGTTCCCAGAGCGCATTTGTAAGTTCAATTTGTTCCAAAGTCCAAGAAAGTTAGGCTATGTACCCAACTAACACAATCAGCTATATAGTACTGTACTGTAATAGGTTTATAATACTGTTTACACAAATATTACATAAAAAACAAACACAAAAAATAAGGAAAACATTTTTTAATCTTACAGTACAGTACCTTGAAAAGTACAGTACAAAATCTGGCATAAAGGGGCTGGCATAGAGTGAACAGGTAAGAAGAGTTACTGACTGGAGAAAGGAGAGGAGGTGGGAGATGGTAGAGTTGAAGGATCATCAGCAATAGAGGGCAAGCTGCAATTTCACTCCTGCCTGAGATTGATGGAAAAAGTTCTGGTTCCTTGCTGGATTCAATTCTATCTATCCTCTTGAAAAAACTATCCAGTGATGTCTGGGTAGTAGCTCTTTTTCTCTCATCATAGATGACACAGTAGCACTGGATTGCATTCTGATCGGCTGCTGCAACTTTCGTGTACCGTTCTATGGTCATGTCCTGTGCCTCAAAAATTAACAGTGCCTCCTCAAATAAAGAAAATCCCTTTGCCATTTCCTGCATCATGAATCTCTTTGGTTCTTCAGTTACTTCTTCTTCCTCTTGTCTCTCTTCATCCTTTCTCTGGGCCTCCAATTCC
>NW_006775834.1:0-277 GCF_000442215.2 Lipotes vexillifer
GGGCATGTGTTAGATTATGACCTCGGGTAAGGTTTCGGGTTAGGGTTAACGTTTGGTTTAGTGTTAGGGAACGGGCATCATTTAGGGTACAGGTTAGGGTATGACAAGGTTTGAGGGTTAGCGTACGTGTTAGAGCACGGGTTAGTGTTAGCGTGCAGGGTAGCACTAGGGCACGGTTTAGGTTAAGGCTTCGGGTAAAGTTTAGGGGTAGGGTTAGGGTTTGGGTTAGGTAACTGGGACGTTTCAGGGTACAGGTTAGTGTACGACAACGGTTGAG
>NW_006775835.1:0-2131 GCF_000442215.2 Lipotes vexillifer
GACATCAAGAACCTGAGCTTCATTAAGTCCTGAAACCAGGTGTGTGATCTCAGTTGGAAGACTATGGGTTTTGGCCTGGTTTGAGTCTCAGCACGTGGGTTCAATTCCCAATCTGAGGTGCAAGGTTTCAGCAAGTACATAATGTTGCAGCAAAAGTAGTCACGAAAATATGTTTCTTTGTTTTATAGCCACAAAATCCCAATTTTTCTTTTCCCTAGCACAATAACGGTGCAATCAGTACAAATGAGTTCACACCACATATGACAGGCATTATCTTACATTTTGAAATGAAAGTGACAAGGTCGAACACACCGTGAACTATACAATGATTCACTGAACAAGAATTCTGCCATAATTAGATTCTTTTTTACCTGCTGCACATATACTGAAATCTGCCTACAGGCATCAGTGCAAATTGATGTGTTTAAGCAAAACCCACGTTAAAAGACTAACATTATATCTCCCATAATTTGTCATGAGATATGCTGACTCATCACATGACTTCTAGAATGGACCAAATCATTGAGCAAAGAGATCTCATAAAGCTTCTATTGTGCATGATTTTTGACATTCCAATGCATAAAATCTCACTAATTAACTAACAACTGTGTTAAGCTTTTAACACAGACATATGGAATGTGGTAGAACGTTTTGTAATAACTTTTCAAGAGACAAAAACCCAAATGTCCTCGGGTTTGCTGTGATAAAATTGTGCTCAGGTTATCAAGGACATGTCCATCTGCAGCATAGCTTCAAGGGCTTGAGATTAGCACTTGGAAATAGTGTAAGCAGATAGGTTAGGGGATTCCCAGAGAAAGAGAACTAGGAATGGCCTCTTGACATAAGAGAACCCATTTTGGCCTAAACCATTTTGTGATTTAAGCCTGGCCGCAATGCTTGCCCTTGAGCACGTCTCAGTAATTAATGATCTTATGGGAAGGAATGCAGAAACAAGGGAGGAGCAGTCAGAAAACAATAGTGCAGCCTTGGGGCAGGGTCCTGGTTCCTCAAGGGATATACTAATATATCTTTGAGGTCTGCAGGAGCTAAGGCTCCACCCAGGTGGAAGATGGAATGATGATGTTGACCCTCATGACTTCAGTCAACTAAAGCTTGGATTCTGTCGACCTTTGCCCCAATTCTATGCTGAATTCCCCTCTGCTCAAGCCCCCTCACGAATATGCATGTACTCTTAGCTTAAAACGTCCCCAATTTTGCTGCCTGGGGAGACACTGCTTTGGGAAAGATCCCCAGTGTTCTTCTTACTTGATGTAAATAATAATGAATCTTTCATTCTCCTAATATTTGGCTTGGTTGTGTCTACTGGCTTGACACCTAGTTTTTGGGTAGCAATAATTGCACGGTATACATTGTGATGTTTGATTTCCACTATCTCTGCCTTTTCGTGATTGAAACTAACACAGGTGTCCTTCGATTTGAGTCTTAGCTTGGCGTCAAAAAAAAAAGAAAAGAAAAGGAAATTCTGTTGTGGAAATGAGCTGGAATCAATACACTTACTCTTGGAGACAGAGCCATGAAGTTGTCACATTATCAACTGTGTATGCCTCAACAAATATAACAATCTCCCCCACCCCAGTTACAGACTGATGTAGACCACACCCCATTGCTCACATTGCTGCCATATATAAGTTTTCAGGTACACACAATTCACCAAAGTACATAACTTTCCCAATGGTCAGAATTCTCTAATAACTAGTAAGCACATATTGTGCCATGTGAGTTGACCAAGGGTGACTGGGGTACTGTGGTGAGTTGGCCCTGATGAAGTTGCTAGATCTATATATAATTTACATAAAAAACATTTTATTTTAAATGTTATCTTAAAATAACTTTATTAATGCTGTATTTTGAGTTAGGCATTGTGTACATATCTCTAATCCCCTTAACAACCCTGCAAAAGAGGATTCTTATCCCCTTTCTTCTTTTTTTTAAAATTAATTAATTAATTTATTTATTTATTTTTGGCTGTGTTGGGTCTTTGTTGCCACGTGCAGGCTTTCTCTAGTTGTGGTCAGCGGGGGCTACTCTTTGTTGCGGTGCACGGGCCTCTCATTGTGGTGGCTTCTCTTGTTGTGGAGCATGGGCTCTAGGCATGCAGGCTTCAGTAGTT
>NW_006775836.1:0-691 GCF_000442215.2 Lipotes vexillifer
AGGGAGGGTGGGAGGGAGACGCAAGAGGGAGGGGATATGGGGATATATGTATATATATATATATAGATGATTCACTTTTTTATACAGCAGCAAGTAACACAACAATGTAAAGCAATTATACCTCAATAAAGATGTTAAAAAATATATGCATTGCTGGAAGATGATTTTGCTGTAAGTGGATGCTTTGTGGTGAGAATGAAGAGGACTGACTTCGGTTTCAAGGCAGGAGGAGCCAGCTGCATCTGGGAAAGAACTGTTCTTGGACGAGGATGCTCTAGGAGTCAGCTGACTTAATCACGATCTCAAATGGAGAGTGTAAGACAACTGTGAGTAAAAGATTTATGATAATCACATGTAACTGTGGATGTCTGAAAAAGAAGGACACGCAGTGAGATCAGAGGTGCCATCAAGGAAACAAGGTGACATCTGCTTGATGAATTCTTCAAGGTTTAGGGTCTGAAACTCTGCTTTCATGGCTTTCATCTCAGAAGCCTGATGTATTCAGCAGGTGAAGAGGGGATGCATCTCTGCGAAGGAGCAGGGGAGGGTCATATGGAATAATTGAACTCCCTGGAGATACATTTACACAAGAATGCAAATTTACAATGAGAAATATAATGTCAAGAGTACTGGGGGGCTTCCTTGGTGGCGCAGTGGTTGAGAGTCCACCTGCCGATGCAGGGGACACGGG
>NW_006775837.1:0-205 GCF_000442215.2 Lipotes vexillifer
TTTTTTTTTTTTTTTTTTGTGGTACGTGGGCCTGTCACTGTTGTGGCCTCTCCCGTTGCGGAGTACAGGCTCCGGACACGCAGGCTTAGCGGCCATGGCTCATGGGGCCAGCCGCTCCGCGGCATGTGGGATCTTCCCGCATCAGGGCATGAACCCGCGTCCCCTGCATCGGCAGGCGGACTCTCAACCACTGTGCCACCAGGGA
>NW_006775838.1:0-566 GCF_000442215.2 Lipotes vexillifer
AAATCAAGCCTTGGTAAACTTAAGAAAATTGAAATTGTATCAAGTATCTTTTCCGACCACAGCGCCATAAGGCTAGATATCAATTATAGGAAAAGAGCTGTAAAAAATACAAACACATGGAGGCTAAACAATACACTACTTAATAACGAAGTGATCACTGAAGAAATCAAAGAGGAAATTAAAAAATACCTAGAAACAAATGACAATGGAGATACAACGACCCAAAACCTATGGGATGCAGCAAAAGCAGTTCTAAGAGGGAAGTTTATAGCAATACAAGCTCACCTTAAGAAGCAGGAAACATCTTGAATAAACAACCTAACCTTGCACCTCAAGCAATTAGAGAAAGAAGAACAAAAAAACCCCAGAGTTAGCAGAAGGAAAGAAATCATAAAAATCAGATCAGAAATAAATGAAAAAGAAATGAAGGAAACAATAGCAAAGATCAGTAAAACTAAAAGCTAGTTCTTTGAGAAGATAAACAAAATTGATAAACTATTAGCCAGACTCAGCAAGAAAAAAAGGGAGAAGACTCAAATCAATAGAATCAGAAATGAAAAAGGAGA
>NW_006775839.1:0-5819 GCF_000442215.2 Lipotes vexillifer
GCCCATGAGCCATGGCCGCTGAGCCTGCGCGTCCGGAGCCTGTGCTCCGCAACGGGAGATGCCCCAACAGTGAGAGGCCCGCGTACCACAAAAAAAAGAAAAAAAAAAAAGAAAAAAAGAAAAAAGCCAACCCACCCCTGTGCTGCCGCTTCACCAGTCCAGCCTCCCTCCAAGGTTGGTGGGTGCCCTGTGTTTCTGTTTTCCAGAGGGTTCTCTGCTCTGAGGCCACTGCAGCCTGGGTTCCAATCCTGACTCTGCCACATCCTACCTGAGTGACCTTGGAGAAATGACTTTTGCTCTCTGAGCCTCAGTCTCCTCACCTGTAAAATAGGGGTAAGGTCGTCATAAGGATTCAGCGAGATGAGGCAGGTGGAGGACTTAGGAAGTTGTAACCCCCCGCACCCCCCCCCAACCCAAGTCATGAGTCGAACGTCAGTTCCGTGGAGAGGCTGGTCTCTGAAAGGTCAGGAATGATAGACAGAAATCGAGGGGTAAAAAAAGAGATGATACGGATTCTATACAAACCCCTTCAGAAAAATAGAAGAGGCCAGCTTTACCCTGACAACCGAAGTGGACACAGACAAATCGAGGAAACAACACAAACATCCCCCATGGATAGAGAGGCAAAGATCCTTAACAAAATCTTTATCCAATGCAAAGCAGTGATATTTAGAAAAGGCAGTGCATCTTGACCACTTGGGGTTTACCCCAGGTATGCAGAACAGGCTTACCATTGAGAACCAAATATTATAATTCACCGTAAAAAAGTGGGAGTGGCTGTTGGCTTCGATCACCAAAGCGCATTAACTATGTCTGAGGGAGCACACACACTCCGCGTCTCCGGTTCCATCACTGGGGCCCTCTCGGCTGTCACCCCACCTCCCGCCGCCTGCCCGCCTCCGCTCAGGGTCTCTCCAGGAACGGGTGTGACGGCGAGTTCCTCCCTCCCTCCCCGGCTCTGCTCTTGAGGGCTCCCCCAGGGGGTCCGTCCAGGATGGCAGGGTGGACCCTGTGCCAGGTGCCCAGGTAGGGAGTATCCCTGAGTCATACATGACCCTACAGGGACCACTGTCATCCCTGTCTGACAGATTAGGACACCAGGCTTGGAGAGGGCATGTGACTGCTGTGTCAGTGCTGGCGCTGAGCCCAGGGCTCCAGCACCTGGTGTTGCTGACACCTCACAGGACAGGATGCCAACCGCCTCTCCAGGGAGACTTTTCTCCTAATCGGTTGTTAGGCACTTGAATTCCACTGCCCACCCTGAGCTTAGGGAGTCTGCTGAGAGCTCTCCATTCTTCAGAAACCCCCTCCTCATCTTAAAGGCTCCAGAGACCACCATCCACCTCTGCAGAGACAGAGGCCCTGGGGACCCGCTGGGGATGTGGGCCTTGGAGGGCAGCAGCCCATCCCCAGACCAAAGCTGGAGCCGGATTCGCCCTGGATGACGGGTTCCCGGATTCCCGAGGGTCACCCCTCCTGCTCAGCATCTCATGGATGTGCCACCCAGGAGCATCTATGGGAAGGGGCAGAATGTATTTTGAAGACTCTGCAACCAGCCAGTGTTCAAGGTTGGAGGTTGGGGGGTTTTCATTGTGGTGGCCCAGCCGGGTCTGGCATCCCCGAGCTCCTTTAGGGAAAAGACAAGGTGCAGATCTCCCGCACCCCCAGCAGGGCTGGATGCAAAGGAGGCTCCAGAGAGGAGCCTTGGGAGGGCAAGCAGGGGCAGCTTGGGTCCTACCTGCAGGGGCATCGGTCTTGGGGGACCATGACCCCTGAGGGTGTGGGATCTGCAGTGGGAGGGGAAGGTATTCAGGCCTGAGGGCTGGGCCTGCGGAGGGCTCTGGGCCCAGGAGATCCGATGCCCTTCATCGTCAGCAGCAGCTGGACCCTCGGATGGGACGGCGCTATACCCCTGTCCTGTCCCAGTGGGGTGGCTGGGAGAGGGAGTTGTCTTTCCCCCAAAAGGATCCTGCGTGTTGTGGGTTGAATTGTGTCCCCGCAAAAGATGTTGGAGTCCTCACTCCCAGTATCTATGGACGTGACCTTGTTTGGAAAGGTCCTTTGCAGATGTGATTAAGATGTTAAGATGAGGTCATTCTGAATAGGGTGGGCCCTAATCCAACAGGACTGCTGTCATTATAAGAAGAGAAGACGGGGACATCCCTGGTGGTCGAGTGGTTAAGACTCCGTGCTCCCAGTGCAGGGGGCACGGGTTCGATCCCTGGTTGGGGAACTAAGATCTCACATGCCGCACTGTGTAGGCAAAAAAAAAAAAGAGGAGGAGACAGACACAGACGCAGGCAGAATGCCCTGTGATGACAGAGGCAGAGGTTGGAGTGACGTGGCCACAGCCCGGATTGCCGGCCACCACCAGAAGCTGGATGAGGCGGGGAAGGATTCTACCCAGAGTCTCAGAGGCAGCGTGGCCCTGCAGACACCTTGAATTTGGACTTCTAACCTCCAGAACTGAGACAGAACACATTTCTGTTGTTTTAAGCCACGCGGTAGGCTGCGGTTACTCCTTATGGTAGACAGGAAACGAATCCACCCTCTGTCGGCGCTAATGTCTACCTCACACTGAGTCCACTTGTCCTGGTAGCGACCACTGCCTTGGGGGCAGGGTCTGGGTCAGCGGGGAGTGAGAGCATCTTGGCCCCCAGGGGAGAGCCCCTCAGCACCACAGTGAGGGCTTTCCAAACAGATCACGGCCCAGGCCCTGGGCAGGGTGGCCAATGCAGGGCCCGGGGATGGAGGGAGCCCCAGCAGGCCTTCTCAGGGAGAAGGGACCAGGCAGCCCGGAAAAGCCTAGGAGCCCATTGCCCCCTGACCACCTGACACCTTGGCCTGACTGGGGGTAAAGAAATCACTCCCCACCCCCATGTTAACAGGGACTCTCCCACCTGTAATCTTGCAACAAACGAGGAAAAAAAACACACAGGAGAGGGCCTGTTTGCACATCATCTGTATTGTCACATGAAGTGCACGTCCAGAACGGCTGACTTGGAAACGACCTATTAGGTCACACGGAGTCCGGCCCCTGGGGGCCAAAGCGGCACCGATGCCCGTGGGCCCTGGGCTTTCCACAGGCGGTGGCACAGACACCTGGTCTCCCCGGGCTCTGGGGCCCAGCGCTGGGAGAGGCCAGCTCACACCTCAGGCCCTTCCGCTCCTGGGCTGCATCTCCCAAAATGCGTCTGGGGAAATGAGGTTCCCTGGGAGGGTTAATAGCTGTTCCTCGAGAGAAGGGTTCTGTAGTCAGATAAGTTTAGGAAACATGGATTAAACAAGATTCCATGAAAGCTCCTTCTATAGGACTTTGCCGTTACGACAATCCCAGCCCTCGTGAATGTCCAACAGAGCGTGTAGCATTTCCCAAAGTTATTTGACCACAAGACCATTTCTCTTCCCAACGTGTCTTGTAGGCTGGTGTCTGGTGGGCCATCCTTTGGAAAGCGCTGCCCTAAGCTATCGATGACCATTAATGGCAATGGCACCTGTGTTGGGTGGTGGGTTGTGGGCATTTCGCTGGGCGGTGTGCTGTGGTCAGGTGGGCACAGCCTGGAACTCAACAGTCGTGATGGTGAAAAGGACGAGATGAGAGTCGGCCCCTCTCCCGCCATCCCGGTTCTCACCTGGTACCTCCAGAGCAGAAGCGGAGCAGGGCTATCCCCACGGCTGGGCCCCAGCCCGTCCACAGAGGGACTCAGGGTCTGATTGAAGGAGCAGGGGGCACCCAGCATGATGAGAGGGACGTGCCAGTCACTGGTGGGCCCACCTGAGGTCACCAGCCTCCACCAGCCCATGGGGAGATGGGCTGGGGCTGCCTGGTCCCCCCTCCCCTGCCAGCCCTATGTCCTCCTGCTGCCCCTCGGGCCACCCCCGGCCCCGGAGCCGCAGATGAACGGCTCACCAGGCGGAGATGAGCATCTGGCAGGTGTTGGAGGACATCCAGACCAGTTCGACCAGGCGGAACTGGAAGTAGCCAATGACGAAGCCGGAGAGGACATCGGTGATGTGGTGGCGGCCGATCATGACCCGAGACAGGCCCACACAGAGGGCCCAGAGCACCAGCAAGACGCGCAGAGGCACCGCCAGCACCAGGTGGCTGAGGAAGAACTTGGATACCATGGCCGCGCGGCTGGCGTGCCCGGCGGGGAAGGCGTAGATATCCATGGTGACGTAGTCCAGGAGGCTGGGGCTCGTCTCAAACGGGCCACGCCGCTTGATGAGCTTCTGCACGCCAGCCACTGTCATGATGTCCAGGAGCAGGGCTGTGGGCAAGAGAGAGAGGCCCCGAAGGCCGTCAGTGCCGCCCCCCGCGTGCTCTCCCCCCACTGCGCCCTGGCTTCCTTCACTTGAACCACGCGGGCCTCCGAGCAGGTTCCCACCTCAGGGCCTTTGCTTGTGCTGTTCCCTCTACCTGGAAGGCCCTTCCCTGGGATATCCGGACAGATAAAAGTGCTGAATGAGAGAGTGGCGATCAGGGGTTTTGGGGGCCACTGTGGCCCCGTCGGAGGATCTCATCCTGACAAATGGGGCCCTGGGCTGCTGGCTTTTCTCAAAGGACTTCACTGAAGCCCCCGCCAGTCCCGAGAACAGGGTGTTACCATCGCCATCTTTTTTAAGTTGAACTGAAATTCACGTAACACACAATTAACTATTTTTAAGTGTACAGTTCGGCGGCATTTAGTATGTTCACAATGTTGTGCAACCATCACCTCTATAGAGCTCCAAAAAGAAACCCAGTTCCCATCAAGCAGTTGGTCCCTGTCCTCCCTTCACCCAGCCCCTGGCAACCACCAGTCTGCTTTCTGTTTCTATGGATTCGCCTATTCTAGACGTTTCATGTAAGTGGAATCATACAATACGTGACCTTTTGCGTCAGGCTTCTTTCACGTACCGTAATGTTCTTGAGGCCCATCTATGTTGTAGCAGGTATCAAAACTTCATTCCTTTTTTTATGGCTGACTATTATTCCATGTCTGGACCTGCCACAATTTGTTTATCCATTCACTGCTGATGGAATCTGGGTTGTCTGTATATTTTGGCTGCTGTGAATAATGCTGCTATGAACATTTGTGTACGAGTATTTGTGGAGAACCCGTTTTCCGTTCTTTCGGGCACATCCCTACGGGTGGAATTGTTCCATCATGTGTTAACTATGTATAATTTGTTTTTTCTTTTGGCTGCGCCTCGTGGCTTGCAGGATCTCAGCTCCCTGACCAGGAAATAATTGAATCCGGGCCCTCAGCCGTGAAAGCTACATGTCTTAACCACTGGACCGCCAGGGAATTCCCTATGTAAAGTTTTTTGAGGAGCCACCAAACCGTTTTCCATGGCAGCTGTACCATATTGTCCTCATTTTACAGAAGACGAGACGAAGCCCTGGAGGTTGGAGCACCCCTGCCTGCTCCTCCTTCTTTCTGGATGTTTCCCTTTCCCTCCCTCTGACTTCTCCAGCATTGCCAGGCCTCAGCCTAAACGTCACACCCCCAGCGAGGCCTTCCCTGCCCTCCAGACGACCCACGCTCTCCTCACGGCACGTACCCAGCCGCAACTAAGGAACCCGCTGGGTGGTCAGACGTTTGGGGTCAACCCCTCACTTCCTCCCCACCACCATCAGTTCACAGAAGGGGGGTCAAGCCAAATCTATTCTGTTCGTAGGCGTATGCCCAGGGCCAGACACAGTACGGCAGTCTCCAAATGTTAGCTGAGTCGCTGGCCTGGGGTGTGGAGCCAGACGGGCGGGCTCCTTTCCCATTTGGGGAGCTTGGGGGAGACCTGGATCTCTGTCCATCCTGTTCACCCCCCCCCCCCCT
>NW_006775840.1:0-291 GCF_000442215.2 Lipotes vexillifer
AATTTCCCTTACTAAGGCTGGCCTGGCTAGTGCTTCTGCTGAGTGCCTAATGGGCCAACAGAGAGTCCAGCCTGGAGTCTCTAATATGGCATCATTCCCAGGGGGACAAGCCAGTCACCTAGTGGCCGGCTGATTACACTGGACTTCTATCATGGAGGGGCAGAGATTTATTCTCATGGAAATAGACATATATTCTGGATACACATTTGTCTTCCCTGCCCTTAATGTTTCTGCTAGCACTACCATTCATGGACTCACAAGAATGCCTTATCCACCACCTTACATTCTAAA
>NW_006775841.1:0-3147 GCF_000442215.2 Lipotes vexillifer
TAAGTTTGTTTTCTATGTCTGTGGGTCTATTTCTGTTTTGTAAATAATTTCATTTGTATCATTATATTTTTTAGATCTCACATATAAGTGATATCATATGATGTTTTTCTTTCTGTCTTTAACAAACTTTCTGTTAGGACCTATAAGCTAAAAACTATAAAGTACTATTAAGGAACATGAAAGAAAATCTAAATGGAGATAATTGTTAATTTTCTTTATATTTACCTATAAATTTGTCACAATCCTAATAAAAAATCCCAGCAGCAACAGCAGCTCAGTGATCTGGCCCCCAGTGCTGCTGCCTTAGCCTCGACCTCTTGTTCCCTCTCCTATGTTGTTACAACTTCATGCTTCACCATGTCTCCAACAGAATGTCCTGCTGACTTTTGATACAAAACATTGAAAGTTTAGTGATATGCTTTTGTGTCTCACTACAAGCATTATCTGATTTGAAAAGAAAGAGAAAGAGGATTGCAATTATTCCTTCAGCCAAGGGGTGTGGTTAAAAGCATAGACTCTGGAGCCAGACAGCTTGTGTCCAAGTCCTGGTCCCAAAACTTGGTGACAAGCAAATTTCTTAGGCTCCTGGGACAGGCACTATGCTTAGCCCTTAATAAATGAATGTCTTTGACAAACACTGAGCAACTATGACGTGTCAGGTGACACAGGGCACAGAGAGATAACTAAAACAGCAGAGACAGACTATTTTAGTGGTTAAATGCAGCCTCTAAAATCAGAAAGACAGGTTTGTAATCTGGCTTTGACAATTATTAGCTGTATAATGTTCGGCAAATTTTTTAACCTCTTTGAAAATCTGCTTATTGATCTATAAAATGGTGATGATAATATTCTCTTCCCAGGATTGTTGTGTAGGTTACATGAAGCAACCTATGTAAACTACTTAGTATAGTGCCTGGCATAGAGTCAGGGCTCAGTAAATGTTAGCCATGATTATTTTTATGGTTCCTCATATTTGAGACAATTTACAGTGTCTCAAGTACATCCACACACATGGTTGTGTTTAGTTCTTATAAAACACTGAGCTATTATGGTTATTTAAAAATCTGTCATTTGAACTAAGCAGATGGAGACTTAGGCATTGTGACCAGCTTAAAATCACAGCTTCTAAGTGCGGGAGCAAGGATTCTAACCCCCAAGTTATGGGGTCTTTCTCTTGGAATTTCCTTTGCCTCTTTTCTCACACCCATCGAGCCATTCAGGAACAGCGGCAACACAAGGAGGACTCTGATAACAATAATAAGGTCATAAAGTATATCAAGGAATAGGGAAGGAGAAATTCTAAATGAGGGATCTGGAAAGGCTGCAAGATGGCAGTGGAGTTAGGCCTTGACAGATGTCTGCTGACTTTGGGGAGCTGATGCCTTACAGGTACAGCGGTGAGTGTGCTGGGGAGATTTGGCTTCCAGTCCTGGCTCTGCACTAGCTAGCTGTGAGATATTGAGAAGGTCATATGCCTTTTCCCGGCGTGGTTCCTTAGGGACTGGTGCAGCGGGATGGGAGGGGGCAGGGTAGGGACTGCTTCCAAGAAAAGAGCGGCATCGCAGGCGCTGATGCAAGAGTGGCCGGGCTTCGGGGTGCCTAGGGCCGAGCTGAAGCAGAGTAAGTCTGTCGTGGGCCGTTGTGGAGGGCTGTGGGTAGGTGAGGTTCATGGGACAAGGATGTTCCTGGAATAGGTGACCTTTGTGCTCCGGACCGGGAGCACCCTGGTGTGGTGCAGACAGGGCCCTGCTGGTTCTGCACTATGACCGCTAGAGGGCGCTGCCTTCCAGTTGAATCCTTCCTGAGACCAACCTTTGGCCCCCTGAATGGCCGGGGCGCAGGGGGCGTGCGGGCTCGCCAGGGAAAACCTAAACTAGTAGCGGAGGTCTGGGGGGTGCAAGATCGGGTCTGGTGGGTCCTGGGGTCACAGCCTGTACTAGGGCGGCAGCTGGCCCTCACTAGCAGGAAGAGGTGGTGGGGAGGGAAGTCTGGAGACTTTCTGGGTCCACCAGGTGCCGGAGGCAGTCTCCTCTGCCTCATAAAATGTGGCCAGCCCCGGAGCGGGCAAGGATGAGGGTGCAGACTAGGTTGGCACCAGGCTGGCACCCTCACCTTTCAGCCTTTTCCCCGGGGATTCCTGAACTCCGTTGGCTGCCCAGGGCCTGTGGACTCTCAGTATGGAGAGCTCGCAGCCGCAGCCGACAGGACACGCCCTCCTTTCCCCGACCTTTTAAAGCGGGAGGCACCTGGGTTCAGATCCAAGCTTCGGGCGATTTCGTGCACGTTCGTAAAATTGCTCAGCCACACATTCCTCTTGTGTTTAAAGCTGCCTCATGGGAATGTTGTGACGATTAAATGACACGTGAAGCTGTGCCCAAGGTTTTCTGGTGGGGTCAAGATTGTAAAGAAGAGGCTCCATTCTCTCCTCTACCAAAGCCCAGACCTATAGCCTGTCAGAGGAGCTGGAACACTAGCAATCCGCTCCACAAATACCTCTGTTTGCAGATCTCCCACAAAAGTGAAAAAGATGCCTCAGGCCCAGAGATGGGATTTCAGTAATCACCGTAACACCAAATTCCTTAGAGTAGAGCCAGATTTGTATGTAAGCCAAAGTTAGGGTCAGGAGGCACTTGGAGCACTTGTCTGCTTTCTCAGGCCTCCGGCTCTGACCCCTCTCAACACACTAGAGCAGGGCTTCTCAACCTTCACATAAATGTGCTGTGGACACTTTTGTTGCCTCGTGAAGCCTGTGGAGCCTGTTCTCAGAATAACATAAAAAAATTCATAAAATAAAATATACAAGATAACAAAAGAAACAAATTATTTCCAAACGGTTGTCCAAACATTAGAAGAATGTGTGATAGAGTAGTATACATGCTTTTTTAGATGTGGATCAACCTAATAAACTATTGTAATTTCATAATAGTGATGAGCATATAGGACATTTTGAGAAATCTGTAACAACCTTAAGGACATTTGAAAGTAACTAATTTCTGTTGATGGCAAGTTCTAATGTAGTTTGTTGCCTACATTCATAGTTGAAGCAAATGCTTTCAACTAGAGACTGGTGAAAATAAAGATATAATGTTGGGCTTCCCTGGTGGCGCAGTGGTTGAGAGTCTGCCTGCCGATGCAGGGGACGCGGGT
>NW_006775842.1:0-301 GCF_000442215.2 Lipotes vexillifer
TAATATAGCTTTAAATCAGGAAGTTTAATGCCTCCCAACTTGTCCTTTCTCAGGATTGCTTTGGCTATTTGGGGTCTTTTGTTTGACAAAGTTTAAGATTTTTTTTTCTATATCTGTGAATAATGTCATTAGAATTTTGATAGAGACTTAATTGAATCTATAGATGTGTAGTATGGACATCTGAACGATATTAATTCTTCTGATCATGGGCATAGTATATCTTTCTATTTTACTTTTTCTTCTTCAATTTTTTTCATCAAAATCTTCAAGTGTTTATTGTACAATTATCTCCCTTCCTTGG
>NW_006775843.1:0-546 GCF_000442215.2 Lipotes vexillifer
GCGCACCAGGAAACACAGAGGCAAGAAAAAGTCTCCTGCCTCCTCAGCAGGTGCAGCCTTTTCACCGGACTCCCTCCTGGCTAGCCGTGGCGCAGTAACCCCTTCGGGCTATGTTCAAGGCGCCAACCACAGTGCTCTCCCTGAGCTCCGAGCGAAACCGAAACCGGGCCTCGGCTCGCAGCCCCGCCCGCCCCGGCGGGTGAGCACACAAGCCTCTCGGGCAGGTGAGTGCCGGGCGGCACCGATCCTCCGTGCGGGAATCTCCCCACTTTGCCCCCCGCACCCCTGTGGCTGCGCCCTCCTCCGCGGCTCCGAAGCTTTTTTCCCCCTCCGCCACCCGCAGTCTCCACCCCCGAAGGGGCTCCTAGTGTGTGGAAACCTTTCCTCCTTCACAGACCCCTCCCACTGGTGCGGGTCCCGTCCCTATCTTTTTGTGTCTGTTTATTCTTTTTTTTTTTTCCCTACCCAGGTACATGGGGGTGTTTCTTGCCTTTTGGGAGGTGTGAGGTCGTCTGCCAGCGTTCAGTAGGTGTGCTGTAGGAGTTG
>NW_006775843.1:2112-12330 GCF_000442215.2 Lipotes vexillifer
CGAAGCTCCCCGCTCCGCCTCCCGCAATCTCTGCCCGCGAAGGGGCTTCCTAGTGTGTGGAGACCTTTCCTCCTTCACAGCTCCCTCCCACTGGTGCAGGTGCCGTCCCTATTCTATTGTCTCTGTTTTTAATTAATTTTTTCTTTTGCCCTACCCAGGTACGTGGGGAGTTTCTTGCCTTTTGGGAGGTCTGAGGTCTTCTGCCAGCGTTCAGTAGGTGTTCTGTAGGAGTTGTTCCACATGTAGATGTATTTCTGGTGTATTTGTGGGGAGGAAGGTGATCTCCGCGTCTTACTCCTCCGCCATCTTTCCACCGCCCCCCCTGTTTTAAATATTTTTAAAATAAGACAATTGGGAAATTCCCTGGTGTCCGGTGGTGAGGACTCCCCGCTTTCACTGCCGTAGCCCGGGTTCAATCCCTGGTCAGGGAACTAAGATCCCACAAGCCACAAGGCACAGCCAAAAAAAAAAAAGAAAGAAAAAAAGAAAAGAAAAACATTAAATGTCCAAAGCCCTGACATACAAAGAAGATTCTAATCACTGCAGGTTGCCGTGCCCTAGGGGAGTCGTATCTTAAGGAAGAAAACCTGAGATAGATTTTCCCCTGCCCAGAACAATTTAGGAGAGCCGGGCCTGTCTGCTGGGATTAGTGTTGGGCCTGGAGGGGGCATTAAACCACGTGAGGCCAGTCTTGTGGGTAAATGATGCTCTAGATCTCTGTCCTCCTTGGAGCTAGAGGCAGAATTATTTTTGTTTATTTAATGAGCAAAGTTTTGTTAAAACAAAAACAAAGACTGAGACCAGCAATTGAATATTGAACAGGACAGTTTTATTGTCCAGTAGGGAACCCAGCTCATCAGCTGAGGCTCAGGACAAGAAATGGGGTAGATCTTTTAAGCCAACAGCCTGTGACCTGTCTCTGCCACATTCGGAAAGCAAAGACTGGTGTCACCAGTTTGCCTAAGGGTGAGCTGGACAGAGGAGACAGAGCCTGTAGTGTCCACCTGGGTCACAGGAATCTGTCTCTGCTGGATCCAGAAGGTGCCAGCCTGGCAAGCCATCTGCTGCTGCCCGGCTCTGCCTGGTGCTGTTACCGAGTCCAAGCTGGTACTCCTCGCCACAGCACGGGCCAATAAATTGAGAGACGAGTTGTTTGGACAAGGAATAGCGACTTTATTCAGAAAGCCAGCAGACCAAGAAGATGGTGGACTAGTGTCCCAAAGAACCATCTTACGCAAGTTAGAATTCAGGATTCTTTTGTACTAAAAGGCGAGGGGTTGTGCTTGGTTGTTACAGATTTCTTCGTGCTGGAATGTGCTGGAATCATTTGCTCTTGCAGCTGTTAGTGCCGAGATCTGGTCACAGTGTTCCCATAAAGCTTCAACAAGACGATTGCTATTCTCTGTTCTGCAACTTTTTATCTCTATGTGAATGGAAAAGTGCTATGCCTTTAAAGGTCAGAGCCCTGAGAATGGGCTCTCATGTGTATTTCAGGCTATCGGGAACATTCTTTTACAAAAGGTGCAGAGCCAGCATGACTAAGCCGCAGGCCACAGAGCACAAGGGTCAGAGCTAAGGGAATAGATCCAATATGGAGTCAGGTTTGTTCTTCTCTGTTACGGTGTCAGCTGGCTGGGTGGCCAGTGGGGTTGGTCAGCTTCTTTTCTGGGCTGCCATCAGGTGCAGAGGTAAGGCGGCCTTGGAGGGGTAGAAGGGGCCTGTCTTCTGCGGAAAGTGACGTGGTTTACTGTGGGTTCATTCTTATAGGATGCCCGGGGTCATGCTGGCCTGGGTCCTTTCTCGCCACCGTCCTGCTTGCTGGTACTTGCCTTGGACCCCCCCGTCCCCTGCTTTCTCACACTGAAGGCCCTGTGGCGCCCACCAGACCCCCTGGGAAAAAGCCCACTGGGAAGCGGCTGCCTGGAGTCGGGCAGGAAACACGCAGGGCGCCGGGAGAGAATGGGCTCCTCTTCCTTATCTATGGGCCGGAGCAGGTTGCGAGGAGTAAACAGGAGGCCGCCCCAGGCCTGGAAATTCCTGAGCGCGGAAAGAAGGGATATCCTGACATTGATCAGCGAGATGGGCCCTGCTCGGCATCTTTTCCAGACCCACAAGAGGAAGGGCCGGGACACGGGCTTTGTCCTGTGAACCGAAGGCCAGTACGCTCCCAGGCCAGGCTTGGAGGGACAGCGCAGAGGGAGACCAAGGGCCTGGGAGCCCTGGCCGCGGGAATGCAAGTCCGGCTCCACCCCCCTCACCACTGACAATTGAAGCCCATCCCTTCCCCTGCCTGGGTCTGGGCTGTGAGTGGGAACAGCGCTGCTTGCCTCCCCAGGCTGTGTGTGACCTTGGTCCCAGGTGGGCATCCTCTAGGACACCCACAGGCTTGTTCCCCTGTCATTCAAAAGCAACGTCTTGACTGTGAGGGCAGGAACATGAATGGGGGCCACCTGTCCCAAGGCACTTGGTCTCTCCGCACTGGTCCCTCTTCTGCAGAGACCCTGGAGGACAGAGCCTAAGGGGATATAGTGGCCACCTGGTGACCAGGAACTGCAGGTCTGGGTTGGAGCCTGGGTGGAGCTGAGGACACCAGCTGGGAGCTGGCCCACATTGCTGGTCCTGTTAGACACATGCAGACCCCAGCCAAATCTGGAACGGGGACCCTCTGAGGACGCAGGGAGGACCCCCGAGGAGGGGGCACGAACCTCTACTGTTTCTGGGCAACAGGGCAGAGCTGGAAATGAACAGTGAGGTCCGATAGCCACCAGCCTCAGTTGTCTATTGAGCTCTTAAAATGTGGCTCAGGTGATTGAGGAAATGAATTTTGAATTTTAATTTATTTCCTCTTAAATGGCTACACATGGCTAGCGGCTGCTGCAGTGGACAGTCCAAGCCAGGCCTCAATGGTTCTCAAACTTTCATAAACATAAGCTTCGCCCAAGCAGCTCGGTGAAAAGTGGGCTCACAGTGGACTCTCAGACTCTGGGTTTCCGCAGGTCGGGAGAGAGGCCCTGAGGGGTTGGTGATGAGCCATCCAACTGACTCGGGTCACCATCTAGATGTCCCTTCCCCTCCTTCGTTTCTCCCAGGCCCCGGCCTTCTCTGTCACTGTTCTTCTTTCTTCTTTCCCTCCACCACTTAATTTCCATTCTCCTCTGCAAATCTAACTGAACAGGCCAGTGAGTGCTGAAGGGCTGTGATGCAGGCTTGATGGTGGAGGACTGAGGTGCGGAGGCCAGACTGTGCCCACTCAGCCTGGGCCGGTGGAGTCAGATGGACTTGTGAGGGTGGACACTAATTCTCTGAACCTCGGTTTTCTCATCTGAAGAGGAGGGTTGTAACACTTACGGTCCAAGACGTCTGAAGGGATCGGTGGCTCATGGTGGAATCCAACAGTGGCAGGTTCCTATCTGCATCCCTCAATTCCTCGCTCTTTTCTGGTCCCTTTCAGTGAAGCGGCACCCCAGCAAATCAAGCATCTCACCTCATGCTTCTCGTTGGATCACAGACCCACCACTCAGCATCCTCTTTTGGCCCATTGTAAACACTGTCTCTACTTACCCCTCAACATGTTTGAATTCTGAACTTTTGAGGTTTTCATAAGAGAGGGCTTAGCAGGTAAACTGAGGGTTTGGGCTGGGAAAAGTCCTGGGCTTTCTCCAGGAGGCTGGAGAGCATGCCCCTATCATGGTAGATCAAGGGAGTCTGAAATATCCCAAAGGCCTTGGGGAAGCCCCGGGCATTTGACGAGGGTATCTGGGTGAAGTCAGGAATGACAAGCATTCTCAGAAACCAGTAGCAACTGACTGGAGCCTCAGGACCTCAGAAACGGCCACTGCGTCTCAGCAGTTTATAGGGTGAGTCTGGGTCCTGTCGTGAAGTCTGGCAACCATCCGTCCCCTGCTCTAGGGCCCCCAGGTCCCTGCTTCCCGACTGAGAGAGAATCACTTTGCAGTGAGGAGATGACTCTTTAATCCCAGCACTGCCCCCTCCCCAGGGTCACTGTGGAGGCTGGTGGTTTCTGCCTGCCAAGCTCTTCTCAATAAATTATAGGCTTCTCAGCTTTCTCAAAGTGATCTTATTACCCCTGGTGTGTTTCAGGTTCAAATAATGCAGTCCACCTTCCTGGAAACTGGATATTGGGCTATCCCAGGGCCAAAGCACAATTGTTGCCTGATGTGGTGAAGGAGCCAGGGCTGGGAGGCGGCAGGCGGCCTCACCTCAGGTCAGGGGGCCAGAGGAAGCCTCAGATTCCTGAGGAAGGAGGGCAGCGGGCAGACCTCATGGGATCCAGACGCCCCCCTGGAGCTAGGACCAAAGTCAGGTCTGCCTGTGATCCTTGCACTCCTCTTGGCTCCCAGGACCCCCCTGGAGAGAGGTGAGAGGTCACCCTCCAGGCGAGGAAGGCTGAGCATCCCCGGAGCTGGCCTGGCCTCTAGGCCCAGGGCTGTCAAGCTGCGCGGTCTGGGGATCTTACAAGAATGATGCGCCTGCACAGACCAGAATTTCCATCTCTTTCAAATTCAGGGGGAAGATTTTTGTGAGAGGAATTGGGGTGCCTCACAGAGCCCTAGGGGAGGCTTCCCCAGGGGCTGGTACCCAGACAACTACCCCCAGCCAGGCTCTATCTCTATCTCTGGGGTGAGACGATCGCCTGTCTCTGTGTCGGCCTCTCTCCATCTCCTCTTGCTTGGTGTGAATCCGCCTCCTCTGCCCTTCGTACAGGCTGATGGGGCCGCTCCAAATGGGTCTTCTGCCCTGAGACCACAGCCCCAGACGCTCCGCGACCCGGGCTCCCAGAGTCCCAGCGGCAAGCTGCACACCTGACAGCTGGGTGGTCCAGCCCGGCTCCCGGGGTAGGTGGGCCCTCCTGTTCAATCAGCCCCATGGCGGGGAGCAGAGTCACCAGGATGTGGCCTTGGCCTCTCCCCGGGCCGCATGGGGGAGCACGGCAGAGGAAGGAGGGCTATGAAGGTGGTAACAACACCGAAAGGGGCCTGTTGCCAGAAGCTTCCTACACCCTTTCAGCTCTAAAAGCACAGAGCACTTACCTACATTTACCTGTCAGCACACCAGCCAGGCCCTGACAGGGCAGGGAGAGCAGCAGAGCAGGGTGCAGATGGCCCTGCCTGGTCTCTCCTTATGGGCAGCAGGAAGCGCCCTGCCCTGGCCTGTTGCTCCCTTACTCTCCCAGCCCCATTCAAGGACTGAATTCCACCCCAGGTCATCGGTCTCCGGCTCTCCGGCACCGGGTTCTGACCCACGGCCAGCAGGTGTTTCCCCAGGCACCTCCTCCTGGAGGGCCGTTTGGGCTGGGTTCAGGGACCAGCCCATCTGTGTGCTTGAGAATCCCCCGGAAGCTGCCTTGGTTGTCGCCTCTCCCTAATCCAGCCCCAGCAGTTGAGCTGCCCCCAAGGGATTCCCTGGCCTGTTGCCTGGCCTGGCCGGCAGTCTCCGCAGGGTCCCAGCTTCCTGGGGAGGCAGCTGCCCCTGTCCATCACCCCCTGCGTGGTTTGCATCCCAGAGGCCCCGGGAAACTCACAAGGGTAGGAAGGCAGAACTGGGGGTCCCCAGGGGCAGGAGGAGGCACGCGTGTGTTTCCAAGCTCCCCAGGCAGGGGCAGGATGGAGAGCCCACGTATCAGGCCCAAACGTTACAGGGTGTGTGTGCATACCCTGGGGATCTTGTTAAAAGGAAGATTCTGAATCAGTAAGGAGGAGATGGGGCCTGAGATTCTATGCTTTCAACAGGCGCCGAAGTGAAACTACTCCTGCCCGGTCCTCGGGCTCCCTGGGGAGAGAGAGGGACCGCAACAGGGCGCCCAGCCAGAGCTTCAGTGGCTGCCGGGCAACAGAGACCAGAATGGGGTCCCCACGGTGTACCCGGCCTGGGGCGTCCCTCCTCTTCTCCTGCAGGGATTGGGCCACAGCCCGGCAGCATCTCTCTGCTGCATCCTCAGAGCCGGGCCTTCTTGCTGGACAGGCTGGGATTGGGACTTGACATGAAAAACAGCTGGAGCCCAAGGCGTTCACACTTGCTCAGATTTCACACTGTTGTGATTTAGGATTAGCAGGAAGGAGAGGCAGATCAGATGCTGCCATCATTAGAGGCTTACCTCCCCCGGGGCCAGCCCTCAGCCCTGCCCTTTCCTCCTTCCGGCTCCTCTCTTAGCTGTGCTGGGCCCACCCTTCCTTAGGGAGCACCAGGGGGCCACAGCTGGTGTGGGTTTCAGCTGCAGGATGTGCCTTTCTGAGTCTAGTAGCCTCGAAGCTCTGGCCCCGCACGGCCAGCGGTTCAGGCAGCCAGGTGGGCTCTGGGCTGCCCACGGAGAGGACGTTGGGTGCTGCCAACAAGCAGGAGGCCCCTGGGTCTGTTTGGGGTGGGAGCAGCCGCGGGTCTATGGAGTTGGGCGCTTTGAAATTCATTCTGTTCAGTTAATTACTTGATGCATGCATGCATGCGGCGATTAAACACTACCTTGTGCTATCAGTGGGGGGCTCCGTGGTGAGCAAGGCTGTGACCTTGCCCGCAGTCTGGTGAGAAGGAAACCAGCAGTCAGAGTGTGAGAGGGCCCAGCTGGGGCTGTACACAGGGCAGTTCCCCCAAATTCCAAGTATAATCTAGTGCCTTAAGTGAGCCCGAGGACCGGGCAGGAGTAGTTTCACTTTGGCGCCTGTTGGAAGAGTAGAATCTCAGGCTCCATTTCCTCCTTACTGATTCAGAATCTTCCTTTTAACAAGATCCACATGGGGGCTTCCCTGGTGGCGCAGTGGTTGAGAGTCCGCCTGCCGATGCAGGGGACGCGGGTTCGTGCCCCAGTCAGGGAAGATCCCCCGTGCCGTGGAGCGGCTGGGCCCGTGAGCCATGGCCGCTGAGCCTGTGTGTCCGGAGCCTGTGCTCTGCAATGGGAGAGGCCGCAACAGTGAGAGGCCCGCGTACTGCCAAAAAATAAATAAATAAATAAATAAAAAAGGAAATGCGTTTAAAAAAAAAAAAAAGATCCACATGGGATTCTCACACACCCTGTAACATTTGAGAAGTATGGGCCTGGTAGGTGGGTTCTTCATCCTGCCGGGGAGGTTGGAGATGCACACATGGCCGGTTCCCTCCCCACAGATTCTGATTGAATTGGTCAGGATGCAGCCCTGGCATCAGGGTGTTTGAAAGATCCCAGGGTGATTCTATTATGCAGCCAAGGCGAGAACCACTGGTCTAGAGGGAAATCCTTCTGGAGGAAATGACATGCAAGCTCACCGACTCACTCGTACACTTTCTCACTCTTTCGTTTGAACGGTACCATTGATTCAGCGTCGAGCGGGTGACCCTTCACAACTCACGAGCGGAACACAAGCATTACCAGAAACAATTAGAGAACAGAAGCAAGGGACAGATTTTAGGGCACAATTCACAGAAAGTTTAAAGCCCCCAAGGCGATGCAGTGAGTTCCACGGGCGGGAGTGCTCAGGAGGGAGGTCAGGGCACACTGGGTCTCCTGGCCAGGGTCATGGGCACAGATAGAGTTGGGGCAGCATAAGCACAGTCGTGGGTTTGGGATCTGGGAGGCTCGGGGCGGGGTTGGGGAATGGGATCCACTTATTCCGGGCTGCGGTGGATGGGAAATGGGCACCAGAGTGAAACTGCCCAGTGGGAAAGGTCTGGTCTGGACTGAAGGGTGGGGAGTGGGAATTGTGGGCTGGCAGCCACAGGCTCACTTCTCTGGCAGAGCGGATCAGGAAGTTTCCCTTCCACACCCAAGATGTTCTGTCTCCTTGGTAATGAGCAGCAGAGAAGGGCTCAGGATCCCCTCAGCCTCATCAGCCTCCTGCTGCGGACTCAGCATCCCGGGGTGTCTGGTGTGTCCTTAGTCGGTGATGTGGGCAGTGGGGCCTCACGTCACTGGTGTGGCTGTTCCAGAGTGCAGCCTCTCTTTGCTCTTCCTTGCAGAGCCCCTTGTGCTCAGGGCACAGCGAATCCACCGCTGACTCTAGGGCCCGGACCAGGCCCATCACGGACAGCTGTTGGAAAAATCCAAGTGGCCAACAGAGTCTGATCACTTTCTTTCCTGTAACTTCCTTGGATTTTTCTTCCTCCTTGGGGATGGATGGGAGGAAAGTTGTGTTTTTAAACCTCACATCCCAGTAGCCCCTCCTTTCCGGGGGTTAGTGTGGGGAGAGCAAGCAGCCTGTGCTGGTGGCCAGGGAACAAGGGGTGCCCAGGGACAGACACGTTCCGGTGCCTCGTAGACCCGAGCCAAGTCATCCACCACGTCCCTCTGTCCTCTGCTTCTTAGCCAGGGCCCAGCTTTCCCGGGTGGAGTCCTGGGCTGCACACACCCAGGCCCCTCGCAGACCTTCCGGGATTCCAGTTCATGGCACTAATTGCTGGTCTGTCCTACCTTCTTCCAAGGAACTTCAGATGGCTGGGAAGGTTTTCCTCCCCATTTCTAAAGAACATAATAACTAAGCATTTGGAGGTGAAGATGTTTGTCTATATTCAAATTGGCTGCTCTGTCGGGAAATGACAGCAGTGCTGCCAAGAAGAGCCGCAGGCAGTGCTGGTGGCGAGAGAGTTCGTATTCAATAGAAACATGAACGAAAGCAACGTGGCCGCGCCAGGGCAGGCGCACAGCCCCTTCTCAGCACCGTTGCAAATTCCACATCTCGTCCCGGGGGAAACAGATGCAAGGGCAACTGGCACCTCATCTCCACCACCCCTTGGGAGTCCCAGGCATGGGGGGCGGGCAGGCTGGCCTGACCCTTCACCTCCAGGGCCAGTCCTCCCCACAAGCAGAGCCAGGACCCCAAAAGGACACCCCACTGAGAGGTGTTCGCCAGCACAAATGTTTCCTCTCATTCTCCCTAAGCTCCTAGGTTGGGGAATTGCCTTCCCCGCAGCCTCTGGCCTGGGAGGCACACTCGGGTCGGCTGTGACCCAAGCCGCCGCTATCTGTGAGCCTGGGGCTGGCTTCCCAGCACTTCTAGGAGCAACTGCGTGTCTGGGATCCTCTGGTGACCAGACCGACACTCGGGTCAGGGGAGATGGGGTGTGAGGGTGTTGGGGGTTGGCCTGAAAGCGCCACGCCCACTCCTCCCAGGGTCTCCCGGGCAGTCACCTGGCTCTGGGTCACTTTCCTACCCCTGTCCAGCTCCGGAGCAAGGCCTAGTCACTCTACATCTCCAGGGCCAGGCTCCAGGCCTGCCAGCCCAGCAAGGGCCTTTATAGAATGGTACTTGCTTGGTGCCTCAGCTGCCCATCAAGTTCTCGAGAGAAGGGACAGTGCTGGCTCTTAGACACCTCGTTCATCACAAGGCGACACTAACCAGACAACAGCCAACATGACAGTAGCTACTGTTTTCCAGTGTCTCTGTGTACCTGGCACTTTATATCCATTGCTTCTAATTATTCAACTAGGCACTAGAATTTCCATCTCCAGATGAGGAAATTGGGGCTCTGAGAGGGAAAACGACTTCCCTAAAGACAGAAGCAGTGAGAGCCAGAGCTGGGTTTCGCACCTGGATTTGTTTTCATGGCCCGTCTTGTTTCCACCCAGTCTCTCGCATACTGAAGCCATTAAGTGCTCCTGTACCCGCTCCCACCCTCTTCCCCATCCCATCTTACTCCCGTTTCCCATGCTCACTCGTCTATGGAGAGAGCACCGTGAATACAGTGGGCTGCCTGGGAAGGGCCATGACCTGGCCTCTGTCACCAGGTACCTGGCTGAGAAGGGCAGAGGGGCTGGGGGCCGTGGGGCTCCCCACTGGCAGCTTCCCCAGCCCTCGGCTTAGCAAATACGATATGGGCCATATTTGTACCAAAAAAAAAAAAAATCAGTTGTTTATTTGATATTCGAATTTGACGGGGAGTCTTGCCTTTTACCTGGCCACCTGGCCACCTGGGCCCCTACTCCCCTGGAGTCCTGCGGGGAGGTGAACCCCAGGGACAGACAGGGAAGGAGCAAAGGAGCGCAGGGAAGGAGAGGTGGGCGCGCGGAGGGCAGGAGGAAAGAGAGGCTGAGAGAGGAGTGTGAGATGACTCCCCGAGTCCAGCCCGGTCCCAGTCTCTCGGCAGGTCAGCAGGGCTGGGGGCTGAGCTCCCTCGGCAGGCGGGGGGGGGGGGGGGGGGGGGGGGGGGGGGGGCTGGGGCCAGGGTGGCGGCGCGGAGGGGGCGGTCCTGCTGCTCACGTGAGGCCCTGCCGGCCGGAGCCCCGCCCCCTACACG
>NW_006775843.1:12400-55856 GCF_000442215.2 Lipotes vexillifer
TGGGGACTGGGGCTGGGAAGACAGCGCTTCCGCCCCCCGCGGGGCCTTCTCAGGGAGACGATGGAGGCGGGGCGTCTGGCGGGCGACCTCTGGGGTGTGCGCTCCAGGTGCGCAGAGGAGTTAGTGCCACCCACCAAGGAGGGCCCAGGAGTTGTGCTTGCTTCCCTCCTCCTGCCAGGAAAGCAGTTCCAGGGACAGAGCAGGGCCAGTGAAGGAGGGCTGAGCGTCCGGACCGGAGACGTCGGCCCCGGGGCTTTCACCCCTCGTCTGAGCTGGAACAGCCTCCGGTGGGCCCTGGAAGAGGGCCTGCGGGGCTGGCTCAGGGCGTTCCTGACCTCTACCCTCGGGTCCTCCGCAAGTTCCCTTTGCGCCCCCTTCACCTGGAAACATAGTCTCTGCAGCTTCCTAAGGAGTGATTACAGGTTGTGCCCTGTGGCTTTTTCGGCTGGGTGTTTCTGCTTTCAGACAAAATTGGGAGGCTTCTGAGCCTCTGGTCCCTCCTCCCTCTGCGTTGCTGTGTTTGTGGGATTCCTGTAACCAGGCAGACCTATTTCCAGATTCAGGAAAGGATGGCAGCCCGCCTATGTAAATGCCTTTGCCACGTGATGGCACTGGCCCCAGGGCCCAGCTCAGTGTCGGCTGCCCCCCGGCCCCAGCATTTCCTGTGAGGCTCACAGGCGTCCTCTGTATGGCTGGCAGCCTCCACGGGGCTCCAGTCGTTGGCAGGGGCCCCGGAGCAGCAGCAAGGCTGGGTCCATGGGGCCCAGAGGGGTGTGTGGCATCCGGTAGAGACCTGTAATGTCTAGGTTGCTTAGTAAGGACCAGGCAGGTGGACACGGGAATCCACAAGATGTCAGAGGTGGATGAAATAGGGCACTGGCGATGGCAGTGGTGGGGACCTGGGAAGCCGGGTCAGTGTCCAACCATCCCACCAGACAGGGGGTCCTGTGGAGGCTGAGTCGGACACTGGCAGGTAAAAAATGATGCTCACAGGGCCCTGGGAAGAGTGTCTCGGGCCCATCGTGCTCTGGTTGTCTGGATTGAGATTAGGGTGAGGTGAGTGAGGTGCAAGGCTGCAAAATGTAAGGAGGCATCACGCTCAGGGCCAACCCTGCACTCGCATGACCCTGAGACCCAGGACTGAGCACCTCCTTAAAATTTGTACCTCACTCACCTCAACCCAATCCTGGTCCTGCTGGCTGTGTCTTGGGCGACCCAGCCAGTGGCTCCTTTGGCTCCACATGACAGCGCAGGTGGGGTGTGTCGTGATCTCTGGGGTTGGGTGGGGCCTTCGCCCTGTCTTTATGCATCTGTCCCAATGGGACCCCTCAACGGGCCCATGGCGGTTACTTCCCGTGTCCCCATCTCAGAGAAGGGCAATATCCATTCACCCAACTGACAGAAACAGATCCCTGGAGACCTTTTCCTTCCTTCTCACCTGCACAGCTGTGTTGGTTCCTAACTGGTCTCCCAGTCTCCAATCCCGCCCACACCCATCCATTCCTTCCAGTCAGCAGGGAGGACTTTCTAAATCCCAGATCCGGCATTTCCTCCCCATGGCTCTTCTGGTTGAAAACTAAAGGAAAGGATGAAGTGTGGTCCTTGTGGGGGAGGAGTTGCCACAATTCTTTACCCAATAGAGCTTTGTTTTCTGACTATGAACGTAGTAAATAGGGAACACAGTGAAGTACCAAGAAATAGAAAGAGGATTTTAGTCCTTTTGGTCCCGTGAAGCTCAGATGTGGTCACATGACTTACTTTGGCCAATGAACTGTCAGTAGAGGTGACTTGTGTCATGTCAGGCAGAAGCCTCCAGAGCCAGTGTGTGATTTTCCATGCTCTCTTTGCCCCACTCTGAGGGTATGTATGTGTCTGACATAGATGAGACCTGTCACTGGTAAAACTGGCCTGGATGGAGGGTAAAGAGGCCACATCTCCTGATTAGTCTCCTGCCTTAGCTGGTTAGCTTTGTACGAGAGGTCATCCCATCCCAGTGCAGCCACCAATCCTGACCCAGCAGCAAGAGAACGTGGATGGCTCCATCCATGCCATTTCCCCTTCTGGAAAGATGATCCATTCATTGAATAAATTTTTATGGTGTGACTGGGCACTAGCCAGCCTTCCAGGACACAAAGGTGAACAAGCAGACAAGGGCAGGTTCCTGCTGTCAGGGAGCTTACCTTTGTGGGCACCTGGACACACAGGTAAGTAAAATAATGCATTAATTGCAGGCACTGCTAAGTGCTTCGAGGAAGAGAAAACCAGGCAACGGGTGTGTAGGGGCAACAGGAGACCAGAAAGAGTGGCCAAGGAGGGCTTTTCTTGAGAAGGTGACCTGAGCTGAGGAACCAAGACAAGGAGACAGCCATGGAAAGAGGCTGGAAAGAGCACCCCAGGCTCTGGGGCACATTTATCATGCCCAAGGAACAGAAAGGGTCCAGCGTGTTGCTGGGGAGTCATAGGAAGGGCTGGGTTGGGAGGGGGACAAGGCTGGAGAGAGGTAGCAAGGGCAGATCATGGAGGCCATGTGCCCAGTGGGGATGTGACTCTAAGCGTCGTGGGGAAGCTCTTAGGAGGGCTTATAACCTGAGTGTGATCTGCTCTGATGTACCTTGACTTACCTGTTTGAAAGATTACTTTGGCTGTCGGAGGAGACTTGATTGTAGCGGGGGGTGGGGAGAGAGATTGATGACTTCGACTCAGGTGGTGGCAGCGAGATGGGGAGAAGCACACACACTTGGTAAACCCTTTGAACATAGAACTGATGAGATCGCAAATGAATTGGTTGTGGCAGGTAAGACACAAAGACATCAAAGGTGACTCCTGAGCTTCTACCTTGAGAAGGTCCAAATGCCACTAAGACCTGGACAGTAATATCTCCTAGTGGAAATAACAAGAGATTTTTAATTTCCTCAGCTGTTTTCCTAAGAAGTTATTCTTAATGAAGCAGGGTGAGGGCTGAGGTTTGTGTCCCCCTCACACTCTTTTGTCTTCTCCTGGAGGAGGGAACATATGGCCTGTGGTGAAGCCTGAGGAAGAGGATGGCGTGTAGAGGGTTCATCTGTCTGCTTCCTGCCACGTGCCCAGAGGCTGTGGTTTATTACTGATGGTTTTGACATGAGTCTTACTGGCATCTGATCAAGCTTGAGAAGGTCAGGGGGTTAATTTTGTCCTGAAGGCAGACATTATGCCTGGCATCTACGCAAGAATTTAGAGTATGTTGAGAGCTCTCTGATGTCCAGCTTTGAGTGGGAGGGTGCTTAAGGCTACACTGGAAATAGGACTTGCTCTGCCCTCAAAGACGTGGGACATGAGATGACTGACACAAGAACTCCTGCTCCAAGAAGTTCTTAAAGCACCAAGTGAGATATTTGTCTAGGTGGAGCTGCAGAGAAGCACAGTGTATGTGCCTGGTTGGCTCCCTAAGGATTTAGGGCTTGCCCTGGTGGACTCAGCTTCCCCTCCCCCCTGAGAGGGAGCATACCTGTTCTTATTCCTGTTCTCAACATCTTGTGCGGAGAATGATTAGAGAAGTAATAAAACTATTGGTAAAGATGCTGAGGTGGGGCAGGGCTGGGGTGAGGGTACAGGTAACAGGTGTTCTGTTGAGATGCGTTATGATTGTTCCTTTGGTACCAGTTCCTATACTTCATTGCTGGCTTTGAATGTGGGACTGAAGCAGCCACATGATATAGCTGTGAAATGGGTCTATTTTCTCTTTTGACATTTCTCCTCTCATCCTTTCATCTTTAAACAAACAAATAAACAAGAACAAATGAACAAAAATCCCTAGGTTAAAAAATATATATTCTCATTAAAAAAAAAAGTCAGTTCAGATATCCCACACCTATTCAGTCTCATTACCCAGTTAACTACCAGTAACAAAAGCATTCTTCTAGAAATTTTTCATGCATAGACAGTATATATACATACACATATACGGAACATTTATATAATATAGGATATAACATTGTAATATAATATAATTTTGAAATGTAAATGTCAGCAAACTATAAGGCTCTTCTGCATCTTTTTTTTTTCATGTAACTTTTTAGAGTGTTCTACTTCAGCATATATAGATCCATCTCACTTTTTCAGCGACTGAATAACACTCCACCAAATTGATATACCACAATTTACTTAACTAAATTGTTAAGTAAATTGTTAATTGTCTCCAACAGTGGATAGTTAGGTTATTTCCAGTTATTTGATGCTGTAAGAATCAAATCAATGGACACGTACAAAAACACACATAGTTAAAGTTAAAAAGTAAAATAAACAAAGACTTCACTCATTAAGAAATGAGAGAAACAGGAAGATGTGGCCTGGTAATCTCTAAGAACTAAAACTAAAAATGATTAGTGGTCGGTAATGCTCTTGCGATGCCTGATAGAAACAAACACATATCCCTTCTGAAGGATGAAGCTTTCAACCTCAGGCCAACAGTCCACTGGAGAAAGCCTAAAAATATGAGCTCAAAAATTTCAAACTACAAAAATAAGCTAGCAAAAACAACAAATAGAAGCATCAAATCCCCAAGAAAATCAGATATTAGAATTATCAAGTGTAGGCTATAAAATATATATGCTTAAAATTATTATAGGAACTTAAGAGTAAAATTGAAAATATGAGAAAAGAACAAAGTTACTATATTGAAAAAAATATCAGGTCAAGTGAGAAAAAAAAAAAAAAACTTCTAGAAATAAAAATAAGATAGCCAGGGGAATTTAAAAACACAACCAAAAAAATTAATTATTTATAAATAGAAGAAACAATTAGTTACCTGGAAGATATATCTGAATAAATTACTCAAAACTTGGTGCGAAGGGCTTCCCTGGTGGCACATTGGTTAAGAATCTGCCTGCCAATGCAGGGGACATGGGTTTGAGCCCTGGCCCGGGAGGATCCCACATGCCATGGAGCAACTAAGCCTGTGAGCCACAACTACTGAGCCTGTGCTCTAGAGCCTGTGTGCCACAACTACTGAAGCCCGCATGCCTAGAGCCCATGCTCTGCAATAAAAGAAGCCACTGCAATGAGAAGCCCATGCACTGCAATGAAGAGTAGCCCTCTCTCGCTGCAACTAGAGAAAGCCCGTGCACAGCAACGAAGACCCAACACAGCCAAAAATAAAAATAAATAAAATAAATAAATTTATTTAAAAAAAACTTGGGGGGCTTCCCTGGTGGTGCAGTGGTTGAGAGTCCGCCTGCCGATGCAGGGGACGCCGGTTCGTGCCCTGGTCCGGGAAGATCCCACATGCCACGGAGTGCCTGGGCCCGTGAGCCATGGCCGCTGGGCCTGCGCGTCCGGAACCTGTGCTCCACAACGGGAGAGGCCACAACAGTGAGAGGCCCGTGTACCGCAAAAAAAAAACAAAAACAAAAAAAACTTGGTGCAAGGAAGAAAGGAGATGGAATATATGAAAAAGAAATTAATGACATGGAGGAGGTTATGAAATGATCTAACATACATATAATTGAAGTTCCTGAAAGAGACGATAGAGATTGGGAGAGAGGCAATATTCAAAGAGATTTTTTTTTCTGAGAATGTTCCCAAATTGATGAAAGATATGAATACTTAGATCCAGGAAATAATGAATCACAAGCAAGACAAATAAAGATAAATTTACATTGAGATACACTGTAGTGAAATTCTCTGGGGGAGACCCTTAGTCTAACTCATGTCCTTTTTTATTCTTGTGCTAAATGCAGTAACAGTAGCAACAGTAAAGATACATTATTTTCACTTTCTACTTTTCAAAGTATTTAATAGATATGGTCTCTAAAGATGTCATAGGTAAGGCCTTTAACAGATGAGAAGATGCATATCAAAGATGAAGGGACTAGTTCAGGGCCAGCTTGCTTGGCAGCAGACGAAAGACTAAACTCCTGGTCTCCTAAATGCAACCCTGTCCACTTTGTGCTCCTAAGAGAAAGTGATTTGGAAGCCTGCTCCAACTCTAGAGGCAGTTGCACTTTAGAGGCTATTAAGTGGGGGCTGGAAGGAGAAGATTCCTTGATGTGGGGAAGGTCCCAGGCTGCAAGGTCAACTGCATCCAAACTTGCTCTTCAGTCCCAGGATAACTGAGATGCCTCCTGCCTCAGCTGGAAGTTGCTGCCTGTTGGGGTGGGGGGATGGGGCCCAGGGGCTGTGGGAGGTAGATTCCTTTCAGCTACTTTGGCTGTGGGCCTGGTTATTCCTGTTCAGCCTTTGATGTTCAAGTGGATTTGACAGTCCGTGGAGAAAGTCACTGCTAGTGCATCAGTGCATGATAAGTGCCTCTCCTGAGTCCCTGAGGCCTTCACTGCCTCCCTAGGGCTGTCTTCCCGCTGATGCAGGGAAGTGACAGGCTGGAGATACTTCTGCTTGAGGAAGAACTAAGCCCATCGATGAGTCAGTCTTACAGCTCTTTCTCACTTTCTGTCTCTAAGAGATTTTGGTGTGGCAGTGGTTCTGCCATAGGCTGTGTGATGTAGTGAAAAGACAGTGGTTAATGAGCGTCAGAAGTTATGGGTCAGGTCCTGGTTCTGTCACTTGTTTACTGGGCTTTGGTTTTATAATTAAGAGGTTGTTTCTAACCAGGAGAAGAGTGTGTGTACATGAAGGAGGTGGGGATATTTATAGTTTGCAAAAGTGATCTAGGATAAGACTTCAACTTGCTATTGAGTTTGTCCCTGAATAGCTTAAAGTTTCTCAAATAAATAAATAAATAAATACAGGAAGGGACGAGCTTTTAATGTTTGTCAAAATGGGACATGGGTGGAAAAGATTGAAAAACACATAACAGGAAAATCTTGGTGGTGGTATTACGGGATGAAGTTTTTCCCCTCAAAGAAGAAATGCTGAAGTCCTAACTCCAATCCCTCAGAATATGACCTTATTTAGAAACAGAGTCATTACAGATGTATTGTAATAATTAGTTATGTTGAGATGAGGTCATACTGGAGAAGGTGAGCCCTACTCCAACATGACTGGTGTCCTAATAAGAAGATGGTCATGTGAAGTAGGAGACACAAGGAGAACCATGGGAAGACAGAGGATTGGGGTGATGCATCTATAAGCCAAGGAATGCCAAAGATTGCTGGTAAACCACCAGAAACTAGGAAAAGGCTGACCGTGGAGGTGTCTCTTAAGCACAACCAATCATATGCTCCTGCTGCTGTTTCTGAATTTTGAAGAAGTAAATAAAGATTCTGGATCAGTTAGAGACTTCTTAATGGTGGCTGCAGAGAGTCTACTGGCTCAGTAGCTGGTGCCAGCAGTGTTAAAGCAAGCATGCAGGGATGATTACTATGGTCCGACTGGCTGCTGTACTACATTTGGGCTGGATCTTCCCCTCCCTCCCATTTCCTGGTCAGACATGTGTTCCAGGCTTTCCATGATTCTGTGAGCTACTGGCCCTCCTCTACTTAAATGGAGGCCATTTCTATTGTTTGGAACATAGAACACTGATCAGTGCTTTACAACCTGTAAGGTTCCTTTCAATTTTAAAAGATGACTGCTCTCCAGATAGTTTAATTACCAATTAACATTTAACCCAGAACCCACAGAGTGCCAATTCCTAATCAGGGGGCCATGCTCAGAGAAAGGCTACTGGTTGATTCTCCCCAGGGTGGAAGGCTCATGTAGAGTGCAAAAGGATCAGATTTCAGATATGACAAGTGAGCCTTTGGGGCACAGTCACATGGGCTACAGAGAACTCTAGAGATCATCTCATCCAATCTGTTCTTTCCCGTCAGAAAAAATATGAAAGACTGAAATGGGTAAACAAATGATTACTAAGTGGCCTGTCTAATGCACCTTTTACAGCTCTGTAAATTGTAGAAAACTGCTAATATGCAAATGATTTTTTTTTTTTTTTTTTTTTTTTGTCCACAGAAAAACAAATTAGTTGTGTACAGTAGGGCGCAACTGATTATTGACTTGTTTTGGATCTATTTGTAAATTCATTTCAGCATCCTTTATCTGCCTATGTATATTGAACCAGTAACATCATATTGGTTCCCTCATCACTTAGTGAATTAAATAAAATGTCTGGCATGTGTTCTTTTTGTTCATTTTATGTCAGTATGAGAGTCGCAAGTATATCCTCTTTTAACAAAACAAACGAGAGATATGGGTCTTGAGATGCTTAGTGACTCACCCAAGGTCAGAGTGTTAGTCTGGGTCCTCTGAGAAGCAGATGGCAAGATGGGATTAACCATGTATATATTTTATTAGGGGAAATGCCTGTGAGAGGAAACAAGGAGGGGACTGAGAAGGCTGGGCTAGTCATCAGACTACAATGCAAGTGTGACCATGAGTGAAAAAGAGTGGAAGGCAAGTTGGGTTTGAGTGTCCTTGACCTTGTGCAGTCGAAGATAGGCTTGTCAAGGCCATTGGGAGCCCATGAGCCAGTCAATCATCAGAGGAGTCCTGTGACTCCTGGCTCTTCCTGGAATTCTTTGGCATTGCTTTCTCCCATTTTTCTGCATTCCCACCTGTTTCATACATTTCCACAACTGAGCTTGAATATTTGGGGTCTTTCCCCTGTGGAAGAGGGGATTCTGGGACTGGCCGCATGGCAGCCAGTTTGGGACATGCCCTCTGGTGACTGCAGTTACTCTCTGACCATATGATGGCACTGTCTCAAGTTCAGCCTAACAGATCATGCCACTCCCCATACTAGAGTCTGTTTGGAAGCCACCAGGAAGTGACATGTTGGGAGAAGCAAGCAGGGACCAGCCCTATGCATTCCAAATACCCTGGGGTCTTGCTATGCTCCTCGGCTTGGAGGCTTGATGGTGCCTTCCAGGTTAGCTGGCTCACATCAATCAATGGAGATCTTTTTGGTGCTTCTGATTATAAATTCCCTCAGATGGACCCCCAAGAACATGCCAGAGCCTTACCTCTTGGTGAGGCAGCTTCCTGTGCATCGGAGCGACCTTTGTTCCCTGGGGACTCCTGATTCTTGAATGCCGTGGGATGAAGGATGTTGCCCATGTTGGGGGGTCAGGGTGGTGTGTCAGAGTCTATTCTCTCCACACACAGATCCTTGTCATTTGGGACCGTTCTGTGGAGCTTTCGATATGTTGGTTTGATGTCTTCTGGGTTTTACCACACAGTCCCAAGTGTCCAGTTTGGGGTGAAAGGGAGATGGCCAAGTGCTTATCAGGGTGGGGAGAACAGCAACAGCCCGTACTGTGTGATGTTAGACGCCTTCACACTGCAATGGCCGTTTGAAAGATGCAGAAATCACACCTAGGAAGAGAAAACTCTTCTCTAGCTTTGTCACAGATTGAATCTAGCACTGAACTCCCTCAACTTCCAGTCCCTCTGTGCGTCTGCTCCCCAGACCTTTGTTCAGGTATGCGCTCTTTCACTTACAAGTGGGCGTTGGATGCCTGCTCTGTGCGCTCAGCCCCGGTAGGCAGGAATAAAGACACGGCTTCTTCAGGTGCCCCTGTCTTGGGAGAGAGAAAGACTGAGAAACTGCTGGGGGACCGGGCAAGAAGTGCTGTAGGAACCAGAGGGCACCCAACCCAGGAAGGCATTCTGGAGGAGGTGACATTTCAGCTGAGTCAGGAAGGACAAAGAAAAAGTGGCCTGGCAGAGAAGCAGGGATGGTGGAGGGAGGAGGGCATAGGACGTTGGAGGCGGGGGTTGGGAGAGTTAGGGTGTATGTGGGGCAAGCTGACGGGGGAGTCTGAGCAGGCAAAGCAGACACAGAGGGGCCTGAATGCCACTCCAAGGAATTTCCTCTGGAATCGTGGGGCACTGGAAGTTCGTGCGCACACCGTGACATGATCAGGTTCACGTCTCTCTGGGCACACACAGACTCATACCTGAATAATCTCCTTTGTCTTACTCCGACACCTCGCAGAGAGGAGTCAACACACAAAGGGGTGTAACTGACTCTAGGGACGAACCTTCTTTTACTCATCTTTAGGCAGATTTACATTTGCAAGACCCAGGGCAAGAGTCCCATACACTGAGGCCCACATACCATAGGTCTAAATATCTTAAAGTTATAAGAAGCCAACAAACCATAAACTATAATGTGTTCTAGTCTCCAACCCTGACAAATATACCTTCGCAACAACTGGATGGCCAGAACTTCGAATTTTGAATTCTTTGGTGTCTGTGCCAGAAGGGCGAGCTGCTCAGAGAGCTGGCCAAGCTCACCCTCTTCCCTTCCCAACCTCTTTCTGTTGAGGTTGTGGAGGCCTTGCTGGCACACATGTGCCTCCCCGCTCCAGCCCAGGGTCTTACCTTGTTTCCATCTCCCACAAATAACTGCTTTTTAGCCATCTCTTGGGAGAGATAAGCCAGGGGAAGAGTCCTGTGCAGGTCTCAGAAGCAGCTCTGGACCGTGTGGGTTGGCGATGCCGGGGTCCTGGGTTCACCAAACATGATCTAAATTCCAAAGGCAGGGCATGTGCGCTCTGGGCAGGGCCATCTCACGGGTCATACTGACTCTGCCCCGCGGGGAGGACCGCAGCCCGAGAAAGCCCAGGGGAGGGGCTTCCACAGCACAGGTGTCAGGGCAGGAAGCCCTCTTTGTCTAAGGTGACAGGGACACTAGTCCTCATTTGGCAAAAGAGAAAGTGGCTGTGACATGGGCAGTGGCTGATGCCCCCTGCAGAGGGTTTCCACCGGGGACAGGATGGAGGCCCTGTTTGGGGAGCCAGGTCGCTCATAAAACTCATCCACTTCAGCCTCCACCTCCTACTGCTTGGCTCGTTAGCCGCCGTGCAGTCTGGGACACCCCAGCGAGGCTCTGTGCTTGGTGCCCTCTGGGCCTCGAGGGAGGAGGGCTCTCTGCACAGCCCATCTCTTACATGCATTTCTACTGTTTGTCCTTTTCCTTCCACGAGTCTGGCAGCCCTATATTTGAGGGTCTGGGCAGGGACCTGGGCTAAGCAAGTGCAGCCAAATCAAACAGAGGTTTATCTGCCTTTCTCAGCCACAAGCGCTGCTTCTCTCCCCACTCCAACTCCTCTCTCTCCCAGAAGAATGGGTCCTGTCTTCACACTCGGCATCGCAGGAGACAGAGAGAGAGACAGAGGGTAGGTGGGTGACGTGGAGCCCGAGCGGGAGAAGAGCTCAGCTGGGCCTTGGAAACCAAGAGGAGGTTTATTCCGTCGCCTCTAATTGAAATATTTTTCCTGGGTTCTCTTTCCGGGAACACTGACGTGTAGGAGTAATTGATGACTAGATCCCAAACAAAACAGTCTCTAAGCCCAACACCCAATAAGGTCCCCATTTAGTTCCTCCTCACTTTTCTTCCCCACCTGGCAGGCCTGGGCACACTGGCTCCCAGTGTGTTTACCTGAGCGCAGGCCGGCCTTCTCTGGGCCTCCACTCTGCCCTGTGCCTGCTCTCTCCACAGCTTAGGCCCCCGACGCCTTAGTCAGCGTTCAGCCAGTGTCCTGCCTTGTTCACAAACACCCGGGAGTCCCCTGCTTTTAATCTATAGACTAGTTATTACGGTTGGTAGATGGTGGGCTCTGATTCTGCACCTGGGAAGCCCTGAGGAGACCTCTGAGAAGCACGGCTGGCCTTCCTTGTGTGGCACACCCCACACAGAAAAGAGACCCAGAGAGGCAAAGAAACTTGCACTAGCTGGCTGACTCAGGCTGTCTCCTCTATGGCACCCAAACACATCTTTTCCTAGCCTCACCAAGTCAGAATGTGAGAACTGAAAGGACCTTGGAAACCTGCTGACCTTACAGAGAGGGAAACTGAGAGGGAAGTGAGTTGCCCAAGGTCATACCTCAAACAAGGATTTAATACCACTTTTCTGCTGTTTTTATGCCAAACAACCTCAGATGGAATCTGCTTCTCTGGTGGGCCTTTCAGGAGACATTCACCTTTGGCCTCTATCCTAGGGTGAGGGAGGGGCTGATAAGAGTAGATACTGTCTATGTCAGGCTCCTGACCTTCAACCCCAGGAAAAGCAGGGAAGACAGCATGGCATTCTCCCAGAGCTGCAGGAATGGGGGGCAGAGTCTACAGTGATGACCTGGTGGGGTGGGGATGTTCCAGGCAGGGGCGGGGGTTTGGTTGGGCTTCCTAGGCCAGACCCTAGGAGTGGAGCATATCTGTACTAGGTTCCCTGCTCAGCAACTGAGAGCATTCTATTCTTCATCATTAGGATCCCTTCCCTCCTAGATCCTTACAACTGCATAACAGCATGCCATAATATCTTCCATTTTAAGCAACTTTCCTGTAACCCTGTCTACACCTGCCTCCAGCCACTGACCCATTTCTTTGCTTCCTGTTATAGCAAAACTTTTCACAAGAGAGTCTTTCTTTGCCATCTCCCATTCATCTCCTCCCATTCTCTTTCTTTTTTCTTTTCTGACTTTTTTTTTTTTTGAGATAGTCACATACCTTGAGTGAATGAATATTAAGCGTACAGCCCAGTGACATTGTACAGATATATTCACTACCCAGATCAAGATATCCAACACTGCCAGCTCCCCAAAGGCTTCCTCATGCCCCTTCCCAGTCGTCCCTGCTCAGCACCCTCCCTACCCAAGAGGAAACGACTCCTCTGGACTCCAGACTAACACTTCAGGGGTGGTGGCATCATCTTGGATGGTCAGCTGGTGTCCTGCATATGCAAAAGATGACCACCTGTCCACAGACAGGAAATCATATTGCCTGGGAACATTTCCACATAGAAGAGGAAGTCCCCTGGGAGAGGGGGGTCCCAGAGTGCTTGGATATGTGTATGGGTGGACCCCAAGGGAAAGACTTCCACACGAGAGCACGGAAGAGTATCTGTGGGTGGTGGAACCACTGGGGACTTTACTTGGAGCCTTTCAGCTGTGGATATGTTTTCCTGTTGCCAGCAAAGGCACTCTCACAGTTTATTGCATTTTCCTTATTATTCAGTTTTTCCAAAATGTGCATTTGGAAGCCCAACTTGGATTAATTCTTTTTTGAAAAGAAATATCTTTATTGGAGTATAATTGCTTTACAATGTTGTGTTAGTTTCTGCTGTACAACAAAGTGAATCAGTTATACATATATCCCCTCCCTCTTGAGGGATTAATTCTTGAAATCTAATAAGCAAACCATATTATTTGGGGGATACATTAGGAAATCTGGTGTTGAAACAGAAATCAGGTGTTCTTTGATTCATGGTTCATTACTTCCACATGTAAACAAATATATTTTCCTAAAAATTTCACACTCTTACCTCTGTAATTAAGTTCCATTCAGCATACCGAGTTACCATTCCAAATGCTCTATTTGTCAAGTATTCATTTGTTTCCCTATTTTTGTATCATTCTTTTAATTTAATGCATTTTTAATAAGATTCTTTTTTATCAGTTACATTAGGCATCATAATCTCACGTACCCAGGACTCAGTCCACATATAATATAGCTGTTATTCTGAGGAACAAGGGTTTGGGGACATAAGAGAAGGTGGAAAGGAGACAATATTCCTGGAGGAAGAGAAAGATTTCATTAGATAGAGGATGGAACCCATGGGTGGGAGGGTTGGACTCCAGATGTTTTCTTTCAGAAGCTGGAAACAGTGAGTGGTCATGTGTGAATACGTAGTGGAGACTCTGGAGGGGCTGGAGAACCCATGAGGCTCCCATGGACATATTAACCCCTAGCTGTGATGTCAGGAAGCCACTGTTGGCCCCAGACCCTATGTGGCCAGTAGCCCTGTCCTTTAAGTCCTCTTTGTAAGGCTTTGTATTTGCAGGAGTGCTTGAAAGTGCTAAAGGATCTGTGGGAAGGATTTTCCAAATTGATGTCAAGGACTGCATCTACAGGATATACCCTAGCTGATAGCAAGACAATCCTTCACTCAATTTAATATGGTTCTTGGCAAGATGGATTTGAAAGTTGAAAACAACTTCTATAGGAAACCACCACATAATGTCTTGCTCCAATGTCTCCTTCTGTATCTTATATTTTCACTGTCCCTTCTAAAAGGCTCATGTCACTTTCTTCTTAGAATTTAGTAGTAGGAAAGTTCATCTTTCCTAAAGACCTTGTAGGCTTCCTGTGAGGACCATGGAAATATGCCACTTGGATCTCTCTCTAAAAAAGGACTTGCCAATCAGCTCTGAGGTGTGCAGTCAGCTGTGAGCCTCCAGCTGTAATGTTTGAGCTAATGCCACACTCTTCCCAGGCAGCCCCAGCCAATGACAGAGCAAGGCAGGACCCCCAGGGAATGGCTCCTTCTGTCCAACTTGGGACTCTCCTAAAGGCACTTTTTCACCAGAGCTTCCCTTTGGGCTGGCCAAGACCTTCTTGGAGCTGCACAACAGTCGGGGGCTTTTCCTACCCCATCCTTTTTCCTCCCCCTCTCCTCTGCCTATCACAGCCCTCACAATGGGAAGGCTTACTGTTGCTCCTTCCTCCCTTTATCTTTCACACGCATCACCCCCAATAAACCTCTTGCACTTCTAACTCCATCTTGGAGTCTGCTTCTCAGAATGACCCAACTGACACACTATCAAAATCATGACTGCCTTGATTTCCTGGAATAGAGTTATACTCTTAATTGCATTATACCAAGTCAGCAACTCTGAAACTGTTTTGCAAAACAACTGTGTTACACACACACTAGAGATAAGATACATTTTCCCAAAACTTTAATGTAAAAAAGCTCTGAGAAGTCTTGCAATAAGTACTTCTTTTGGGGTTATTTTTGCTTAACACAAGTTTTCACATATTTGAACATGGAATCCCTTATATACAATATACTTATTAACATCCAATGCAACGTTAGTGTGCCTTAAAACACTGTTTGGGAAATGCTAATCTAGGTGGTAGGCATTTAAAAAATATGTATTCTTGTAATCTTCTTCCGGTCTGTGGTTTGTCTTTTCATGCTCTGATGGTGTCTTTTGATGAGCAAAAGCTCTTAATTTCACTGAATTCCATTTTATCAAACTTTCTTTTGTGGTTAATTTTTTGCATCTAATTTAAGAAATCTTTGCTTCAAGGTCATGGAAATATTCTTTCATATTTTATTCTAGAAGTTTTATCATTTTTTGACATTAGGTCTATGATTAATCTTGAATTAATTTTTATATATAGTGTGAGGTGGAGGTCGAGATTCATGTTTTTTTCTTGTAAAAATATAATTGTTCTGGCACTATTTATTGAAAAGTCCCTTCTTGGGACTTCCCTGGTGGCACAGTGGTTAAGAATCCTCCTGTCGATGCAGGGGACATGGGTTCGATCCCTAGCCCAGGAAGATCCCACATGACGCGGAGCAACTAAGCCCATGCACCACAACTAACTGAGCCCGCGCTCTAGAGCCTGTGTGCCACAACTACTGAAGCACACATGCCTAGAGCCCATGCTCCGCAACAAGAGAAGTCACCACAGTGAGAAGCCCATGCACCACAACGAAGAGTAGCCCTCGCTCGCCACAGTTAGAGAAAGCCCATGCACAGCAACAAAGACCCAACACAGTCAAAAATAGATAAATAAATTTATTTTTTAAAAAAGAAGAAAAGACCCTTCTTTTTCCCTATTGAATAGCAGTCAGAAACCAAGTGACCATATAGATATATATATATATATATATATATATTTGAACTCTGCATCCTGTTCCATTGGTCTATATGTCTATCCTTTCACCACACTCTTTTAATTACTGCAGCTTTGAAATTAATTACTGCACTTTGAAATGTGCTTACCAACTTTGTTCCTCTTCTCCTGAACATTCTTTTTTTTTTTTGGCTGCACCGCATGGCACGTGCGATCTTTGTTCTCTGACCAGGGATCGAACCTGTCCCCCCTCCGCCCCGGCATTGGAAGCACGGAGTCTTAACCACTGGACCATCAGGAAAGTCCTTTGAGCTTGTATATAAATTTTTAAATCAGTTTCTCCATGTTCTTAAAAAAACTTGCTGGGGTTTTGATTGTGATTGCATTGGCTCTATAGATCTAGTTAGGGAGCATTAGCATCTTTAAAATATTGAGTCTTTCAATTCACAGACATGGTATACATCTTTATTTATTTAGATCTTCAATTTCTTTCCACAATATTTTGCAGATTTTTAGTATAGGGATCTTGCACATCTTTTGTTAGGCTTATTGCTAGATAGCTGATGTGTTTTTGATGTTAATGTAAATAACATTTTTAAAATGTTCCAATAAAAAGACATAGAGGGGCTGAATAGATATAAAAACAAGACCCATATATATGCTGCCTACAAGACATTTCAGATCTAAAGACACACACGGACTGAAAGTGAGGGGGTAGAAAAAGATATTCCATGCAAATGGAAATCAAAAGAAAGCCAGGGTAGCAATACTTATATTAGACAAAATAGACTTTAAAACAAAGATTGTTGGATAAACAGCAAGGTCCTACTGAATAACACAGAGAACTATATTCAATATCTTATGATAAACCATAATTGAAAAGATATAAAAAAGAACATATGTATATATAAGAAAAAAATATATATTTACTATGTCATGTTAATTTTGCTGTACAGCAAAAGAATATATATATATGTATAACTGAATCACTTTGCTGTATAGCAAATATATATATATATATATATATATATATATAACTGAATCACTTTGCTGTACAGCAAAATTAACACAACATTGTAAATCAACTAAGCTTCAGTTAAAAATATTGATGACTGTAACAAGAGACAAAGAAGAACGTTACATAATGATCAAGGGATCAATTCAAGAAGAAGATATAACAATTGTAAATATATACGCAGCCAACATAGGAGCACCTAAATACATAAAGCAAATGTTAACATACATAAAGGGAGAAATTGACAGTAACACAATAATAGTAGGGAACTTTAACATCCCACTTATATCAATGGACGGATCATCAAGATAGAAAAACAATAAGGAAACACTGGCCTTAAATGACACATTAGACAAAATGAACTTAATAAATATATATAGAACATTCCATCCAAAAGCTACAGAATACATTGTTTTCAAGTGCACATGGAACATTCTCCAGGATAGACCACATGCTAGGCCACAAAACAAGCCTCAGTAAATTTAAGAAAATTGAAATTATATCAGGCATCTTTTCTGACCATGACACTGTGAGGCTAGAAATCAGCTACAAGAAAAAATTGCAAAAAACACAAACATGCAGAGGCTAAACAATATGCTACTAAACAACCAATGGGTCACTGAAGAAATAAAAAAATACGTGGAGATAAATGAAAATGAAAGTGCAAAATCTATGGGACACAGCAAAAGCAGTTCTAAGAAGGAAATTTATAGCAAAGTTTAAGCCTACCTCAGGCTTAAACTAATAATAGAAAGATCAATGACATTAAGAGTTGGTTCTTTGAAAAGACAAACAAAACTGATAAACTTTTAGCCAGACTCATTGAGAAAAAAAGAAAGAGGGCCCAAATCAATAAAATCAGAAATGAAAAAGGAGAACTTACAACTAACATCCCCAAAATACAAAAGGGTCATAAGAGATTACTATGAACAACGATATGCCAATAAAATGGACAACCTGGAAGAAATGGACAAATTCCTAGAAATGTACAATCTTCCAAGACTGAACCAGGAAGAAATAGAAAATATGAACAGACCAATTACCAGTAATGAAATTGAATCAGTAATAAACTCTCAAAAAACAAAAGTCCAGGATCAGATGGCTTCACAGGTGAATTCTACCAAATATTTAGAGAAGAATTAATACCTATTCTTTTCAAACTATTTTAAAAAAATTACAGAAGAGGGAATGTTTCCAAACTCATTCTATGAGGCCAGAAACACCCTAATACCAAAACCAAAGATATCACGCACAAAAAGAAAATTACAGGCCAAAATCACTGAAGCAAAAATCCTCAACAAAATGTTAGCAAACCAAATTCAACGATACATTAAAAGGGTCATAAATCTTGATCAAGTGGGATTTATCCCAGGAATGCAAGGCTTGTTCAATATCTGCAAATCAATATAATACACCACATTAACAAATTGAAGGAAAATATCACATGATCATCCCAATAGATGCAGAAAAAGCTTTTGACTTCCATTTCTGATCAAAACTCTCCACAAAATGGGTATAGAGGGAACATACCTCAACATTATAAAGGCCATATATGATAAGCCCACAGCTAACATCGTACTCAACTATGAAAAGTTGAAAGCGTTTGCTCTAAGATCAGGAAGAAGACAAGGATGCCCACTCTCACCACTTTTATTCAGCATAGTATTGGGAGTTCTAGCCACAGCAATCAAACAAGAAAAAGAAATAAAAGGAATCCAAATTGGAAAGGAAGAAGTAAAACTGTTGCTATTTGCAGATGACATGATACTCTACATAGAAAATCCTAAAGACATGACCAAAAATCTACTAGAGCTCATCAATGTTTTTGGTAAAGCTGCAGGATATGAAATTAATATACAGAAATCTGTTGCATTTCTATAGACTAACAATGAACTATCAGAAAGAAAAATTAAGGAAACAATCACATTTGCCATCATATCAAAAATAATAAAATACCTAGGAATAAATCTAACTAGGGAGGTAAAAGACCTTTACTCAGAAAACTATAAGACACTGATGAAAGAAATTAAAGATGACACTAAAAAATGGAAAGATATACTGTGCTTATAGATTGGAAACAGTAATATTTTTAAATGACCATACTACCTAAGGCGATCTACTGATTCAGCGCAATCCCTATCAAACTACCAATGGCATTTTTCACAGAAGTAGAACAAATAATTTTAAAATTTGCATGGAAACACAAAAGGCCCTGAAGAGCCGAAACAATTTTGAGAAAGAGCTGAAGGTATCACACTCCCTGACTTCGGACTATACTACAGAGCTACAGTAATCAAAGCAGTATGGCACTGGCACAAAAACAGACATATAGTTAAATGGAATAGGATAGAAAGCCTGGAAATAAACCCATGCACTTATGGTCAAGTAATCTACAACAAAGGAGACAAAAATATACAATGGGGAAAAGGCAGTCTCTTCAATAAGTATTCCGGGAAACCTGGACATATACATGTAAAAGAATGAAATTAGAACATTTTCTCACACCATATACAAAAGTTAAATGGATTAAAGACCTAAATGTAAGACCAAAAACCATAAAACCCCTAGAAGAAAACATAGGAAGAACACTGACACAAATTGTACCAATGTTTTTTGGGGTCTGTCTCCTAAGGCAAAGGAAACAAACTCAAAAATAAGCAAATAGAACCTAATTAAACTGAAAAGTTTTGGCACAGCAATGGAAAACACTGACAAAATGGAGAGACAAACTACTGAATGGGAGAAAATCTTTGTAAATGATATGACTGATAAGGGGTTAATATCCAAAATAGATAAACAACTCAGTATCAAAAAAACAAAAACAAAACAAAAAACAACCTGATTAAAAAATGGCAGAAGGCCTGAATAGATATTTTTCCAAAGAAGACATGCCGATAGCTAACAGGTACATGAAAAGATGCTCCGCTTCACTAAGTCGTCAGAGAAATGCCAATCAAAGCCACAATGAGATATCACCTCACACCTGTTAAAATGCCTATCATCAAAAAGGCCACAAGTAACAAATGTTGGTGAGGATGTGGAGAAAAGGGGACCCTCATACACTGTTGATGGGAATGGAAAATGGTGCAGCCACTGTGAAAAACAGTACGGAGTTTCCTCAAAAAACTAAAAATAGCACTACCATATGATTTAGCAATTCCACTACTGGGTGTATACCTGAAGAAACAAAAAGACTAATTTGAAAAGACACATACTCCCCAATGTTCATAGCAGCATTATTTACAATTGCCAAGATATGGAAGTAACGTAAGGGTCCATCAACAGATGAATGGATAAAGAAGATGCGGTATATACATACAGTGGAAGAGTACTTAGTCATAAAAGAAGAATGAAATCTTGCCACTTGCAGCAACATGGATGGACTTGGAGGGCATTATGCTAAGTGAAATAAGTCAGATAAAGAAAGACAAATACTGCATGATATCACTTATATGTGGAATCTAAAAAAAATAAGTGAATGAATGTAACAAAACAGAAAAAGACTCACAGATATAGAGAAAAAACTAGTAATTACCAGAGGGAAGAACAAGATAGGGATAAAGGATTAAAAGTTACAAACCCTTATGTATAAAATAAATAATCTACAAGGATGTATTGTACAACACAGGGAATATAGCTAATATTTTATAATAACTCTAAATGGAGTATGACCTATAAAAAGTTTGAATCAGTATTTTTGTACACCTGAAACTATATAATATTATAAATCAACTATACCTCCATAAAAATTTTCCTTTTCCAATTCTTTTTTGCTAGTATATAGAAATACAATTAATTTTTTATATTGACCTTCTATCCAGCGACATTGTTAAATCCACTTATTAATTCTAATGGTTTGTGTACTGTTTTGGACTTTCGACATACACAATCACATCATCTGCTAATAGAGACAGTTTAACTTCTTTTCAGAACAACTGCTATATTTTTCTTTCTTTTGCCTTTTGGTACATTGTTAAATGGAAGTGGTGACATTGGGTATCCTTGTCTTTCTCTCCATAATAATGGTAGAAAGTGCTCTGATGACAAAAACACTTCTCTGGTGCAAGGTAAAGTAATTGCATTCGACCCTACACAATCTTGTCTTTCCTGCACTGAGACAGCAATCCAATCAGCACTGTTAGGTCTTGCCAAACACCGCATTAGTGTCTTGGATATAGCTAGGGCCTTCGTCTCCCAGCAAGGAAGGAAAAGGGAGATGTTGTTACCACTGTATAAATGGAGAAACTGGGTCACAGCATTAAATCAAAGCAGAACTAGGACCAGAATCTATGCTGCCTACTGATCCACTGCTCAGTTCCCTGGGCCAGGCTGTCCAGAGACCATATATGGGTAGAACTGGGCTGGGCTGGTGCTTGACCTCAGGCCTAACCATTCAGTTTTGGGATCAGAAATTGTGAGTTGAAGTGTTTTTGTGTTCTGTGACAGTCACCATTTCAGAGACTCTCAAAACACAGCGCTCTCTCCAGTGGCACTAGGAAGAATATAGACACGGTTCTGCCCCCTCTGACCCTATTTGTAAGATGGGCACATCAGTCCTTGTTCTGGGTCCTTCACAGTAATTTTGACTGTCAGATCCAAAAAAGGGTTGGTCCTTGGCTGAACTCAGAGTAAATTCACGTGCACTGTGATGGTGCTCATACCTTTGTTTCTGTGTGATTTAATCATTTGCTTATGATATTTAATAAAAATCAGACATCACATCATTGGTGTCTTTCTAAAGCATCACCATTGGCCCCATTCGTGATGCTGGTTGTTGATTTTGGACTAGCAAGTTGAACAGAGAGAGACTGACCCTGTTTTTATGTCTTCTGTCCATTTCTAGACTAAATTGGGGGCAAGTCTGAATCATTTGTCCTATCTTTTGGCTCTACCTTTGATCTAATCACTTCTCACCACCTCCAGTGCTAGGATACCATCTTCTCTCCCTGCATTCTTATAGAGCTGCCCAACATTTGCTGTCATTTCCCCTCCAAACAGCCAGTGTGAGCAATCACACTCAAAATCCTGTGATGGGGACTTGCCTGGTGCTGCAGTGGTTGAGAATCCACCTGCCAATGCAGGAAACATGGGTTCGAGCCCTGGTCCGGGAAGATCCCACATGCCATGGAGCAACTAAACCTGTGAGCCACAACTAGTGAGCCAGCGCTCTAGAGGCCGTGAGCCACACCACAACTACTGAAGCCCACGTGCCTAGAACACGTGATCTGCAACAAGAGAAGCTACCGCAATGAGAAGCCCGTGTGCAGCAACGAAGAGTAGCCCCTGCTCGCCACAACTAGAGAAAGCCCGTGCACAGCAATGAGGACCCAACACAGCCAAAAATAAATTAATTAATTTTAAAAAATACTGTGATGATCTCTCATCACCCACAGAGCAAGCAGAGCACAATTTCTGACCAGAGCCCACCAGGTCCTGCAGGAGAGTGCCTCCTCTGTTCTGTGCCAGATCACATCTTCCCACACAGTGATAGCCAGGCTGGCCTCTTTGCTCTCCCCCAAACAGTCCATGCTCCCACCTTGAGCACTTGTTTTTGTTTGTTTGTTTGTTTGCAGTACACGGGCCTCTCACTGTTGTGTCCTCTCCCGTTGCGGAGCACAGGCTCTGGACGTGCACGCTCAGCGGCCATGGCTCATGGGCCCAGCCGCTCCGCGGCATGTGGGATCTTCCCGGACCGGGGCACAAACCCATGTCCCCTGCATCAGCAGGTGGACTCTCAACCACTGCGCTACCAGGGAAGACCAGCACTTGTTGTTTTATCTGCTCAATTCGATGCTCTTTGCAGACACTCACCAGAAGGACTCACTCTCCCAGGTCCTCAGGCCTCTCTGCTCAAAATTCACCTCATCAGATTGGTGACCACTTCATTTAAAATAGCCCTTCTAATCACTCTGTATCCCCTTGCATGACTTTATTTTCAACACAGCGATTATACTTATTTGTTTTGTTGATCACTGTATGTTGCCCCATTTTAGAATATAAACTCCTTGAGATCAGGGACATGTCTGCTTGTTTACAACTCTGAGAGTCCAGAACAGGGCTTATCATAAGTGCTTAATAGATGAGTCTTGAATAAATGGATGATGAATCACGGATGATGATTTCTGGTCCTTGTTCAGGCAAGGAGTTTGCATTAGAGAGAGACAGTTCAAGTGGCAGGTGTCCCAGCAGGGAAGCAGAGCTGAGCCTAGGAGGCTCCATGGTGGTTGGTGGCTTGGAGAAAATGTCAGCAGACAGCTGGTGGCTGGGCTCAACAAGGCAGATCTGTATTTTATTGAGTTAGTTGTGCACTTATCTCCTGATTACAAGTTTCTTGAGGTGCAAGCCTGTGTTTCATTCATCTTTGTATCCTCGGGGCTAAATACAGTGCCTGCCACAGAGATGATATTCCATAAATATTTCTTCAGTAAACAAATGATTGACTGAATGAGCAACTGGTGTTTCCCAGGCAATACCAGTTTTGTGGTCTGAGTTGTGTACAGTTCCCCCAAGCTCATGGTTGAATTCCTAACCTCCAGTTCCTCAGAATGTGACTGTGTTTGGAGATAGGGCATTTAAAGAGATGATTAAATTAAAATGAGGCCATTAGGGTGGACCTATTCCAATATGACTGGTGCCCTTATAAGAAAATGAGGTAAGGACACAGATATGTACAAAGGGAAGACCACGTGAAGACAGAGGAGAAGACAGCCATCTACAAGCCAAGGAGGTCTCAGAAGAAATCAACCCTGCTGACACCTTGATCTTGACTTCTGGACTCCAGAACTGTGAGAAAATAAATTTCTATTGTTTAAGGCAGGGGTCCCCAACCCCCAGGCCATGGACCGGTATTGGTCCGTGGCCTGTTAGGAACCAGGCCGCACAGCAGTGGTGAGTGGCGGGCAAGCGAGCCAAGCTTCATCTGTATTTACAGCCGCTCCCTATTGCTCGCATTACCGCCTGAGCTCCGCCTCCTGTCAGATCAGCAGCGGCGTTAGATTCTGATAGAATCGCGAACCCTGCTGTGAACTGTGCATGTGAGGGATCTAGGTTGTGTGCTCCTTATGAGAATCTAATGCCTGATGACCTGAGGTGGAGCTGAGGCGGTGATGCCAGCGCTGGGGAGCGGCTGCAAATACAGATCATCAGCAGAGAGGTTTGACTGCACAGAGACCATAATAAATCAGTTGCTTGCAGACTGATATCAAAACCCTATCAGTCAGTGGCAAGTGACAGTTAAGCTGCATCTGGTGGCAGGCTTTATAGTGGCAAGTGAGTTGATGTACTGTAATTGTACAGCTGCATCTGGTGGCAGGCTTAAAGTCAGAATCTGACACTTATTTCAATCCGTGCATGGCCCGCCCATTATTTGATTTACCACTTCTGTCCTTGCCTCTTTCCTGCACTGCACACTTGTCTCAGTCACAGTTTTGGGAAGCCCACAAGCTAACCCTAGCCAAAATGAGTGAAAAACAAACGTCACGGGAGAGCTTCTTTGCAAAGGGGGAAAGACCCAATGATGAGACAGCAGAAGACTCTAAGACTGCCACCAAAAGAAAGCTGCATTTAAAAGGAAATACCAAGAGTCCTACTTAAATTGCAGGTTCATTGCAACAGGTGATTCACATTCTCCAAGCCCGCTTTGTATAATATGTGGTGACTGGCTATCCAACGAAGCCATGAAAGCTTCAAAACTGCTTTGCCACATGGAGACAAATCACCCTGCATTAAAACACAAGGTTTTGGAGTTTTTCAAAAGAAAAAATCGTGAACACGAAGACAGAAGCAATTACTGAAGGCCACCACCTCATCAAATATGTCTGCACTGAGAGCATCATTCTTAGTGGCTAACCGCATTGCTAAAGCTAAGAAGCCCTTTACTACTGGTGAAGAGTGGATCCTGCCTGCTGCTAGGGACTTCTGTTGTGAACTTTTAGGAGAGGCTGCAGTTCAAAAGGTGGCACGTGTTCCTATTTTGGCTAGCACCATAACTAGACGACTTGATGAAATAGCAGAGAATACTGAGGCACAATTGTTAGAGAGGATTAGTGAGTCACCGTGGTATGCAATCCAGGTTGACGAGTCTACCGATGTTGACAACAAGGCAACAATGCTTGTTTTTGTGCGATATATTTTTCAGGAGGATGTGCATGCAGATATGTTATGTGCACTTTTGTTGCCAACCAACACCACAGCTGCAGAACTATTCAATTCTTTGAATGATTACATATCAGGAAAACTGAATTGGTCATTTTGTGTCAGTATATGCACTGACGGAGTGGCTGCCATGACTGGACGGCTTTCTGGTTTCACTACTCGGGTCCAAGAGGTCGCTTCTGAATGTGAGTCTACGCACTGGGTCATCCATAGAGAAATGCTGGCCAGCCGAAAAATGTCACGTGAACTTGACAACGTTTTTTCAGGATGTGATTAAAATTATCATCCACGTTAGAGTATATGCCCTTAACTCAGGTCTGTTCGCACAGGTCTGTTCGCGCAGCTCTGTGAGGAGATGGACGCAGAGAACCCATGTCTTCTCTTATATACAGAGGTGAGGTGGCTTCTAAAGGGAGATCACTAGCCAGAGTTTCTGAGTTACGAGAGCTGCTCTAGAGATTTCTTTTAGAAAAATGGTCACCACTGGCAGCACAATTCAGTGACACAGAATGGATCACAAAACTTGCTTACTTGTGTGACGTGTTCAGCCTGCTCAAGGAACTCAATCTGTCACTTCAGGGGAGAACAACTGTGTTCAAGTAGGCATATAAAGTGACTGCATTCGAAGCCGAACTGGAATTATGGGGGTGATGAGTGAGCACTGGGATTTTTGACATGTTTCAATCATTAGCAGAGGTTTTGAAAGAGACTGAGCCAGGGCCTTCTTTCTCCCAGCTGGTGCATGGTCACCTATCTCAGCTTTCGGAAGAGTTTGAGCATTACTTCTCAACCACAAAAGACCCCCGAACTGGGAAGGAATGGATCCGTGACCCATTTGTGAATAAGCCAGGTGAAGCGACTTTGTCCGTGCTAGAAGAGGATCCACTGCTTGTGATCGCAAATGACGGTGGCCTTAAAAATTATGTTTGAGACAACTTCAAATCTCCGTACGTTCTGGATTAAAATCAAGGCGGAATATCCTGAGATTGACACAAAAGCACTGGAAAGCCTGCTTCCATTTCCAACATCCTATCTTTGTGAAGCAGGGTTTTTGTTTTGTTTTGTTTTTTTACATCTTTATTGGGGTATAATTGCTTTACGATGGTGTGTTAGTTTCTGATTTATAACAAAGTGAATCAGTTACACATATACAGATGTTCCCATATCTCTTCCCTCTTGCGTCTCCCTCCCTCCCACCCTCCTTATCCCACCCCTCTAGGTGGACACAAAGCACGGAGCTGATCTCCCTGTGCTATGCGGCCAAAACGAGATTGCAGAGTAGACTGAACCTAAGCAACACACTTTGGCTATCACTGTCTCCCATCACCCCCATGTGGGACCATCTAGTTGCAGGAAAACAAGCTCAGGGCTCCCACTGATTCTGCATTATGGCGAGTTGTATAATCATTTCATCCTATATTACAATGTAATAATAATAGAAATAAAGTGCACAATAAATGTAATGCACCTGAATCCTCCCAAAATCATCCCTGCCCACCCACCTCCCCCCACACCCCGCCAGTCTGTGGAAACATTGTCTTTCACAAAACTGGTTCCTGGTGCCAACACTTTTGGGGACTGCTGGTTTAAGGTACCCAGTCTGTTTTGTTTTCTTATGGCAGCCTGAGCAGACTGATCCACCGGTCTAGGAATAAAACGGTTCACAGTCATGAAGCATAATTACTCCAAATCCATCCCCACCTCAAATTGTCCTCCAATTCCCCAGAATCTCTTGGGAGTCTGAATAGATGTCTGCCCCTGCTCTTGAGCTGACGGCCATCTGCCCTCCTTCCTGTGGTGATGTTTAACATGTGGCCAACCTTGAAGCCCCGTGGATTGGGGGGACTGGCCAGGGGGCTGCTGCCACCCCACTGCTCACCAGTTCTCACCGGGGGACAGTGGTGCCAACGGGGAGGGCCCTGAGATCTCAGGACTGCTGGCCTTTGCTGCTGTCCTGGTGGTGGTGGGCTGGTGACTGCCAAAGGCACTGGTGACAGCACTGTGCACACTGGTGCTTTCACACTTAGATACCCAGTATTTCGGGGACCTGGCCTAGACCCCAGTGTGATTCAGTAGGGCCAGTACAGAGCCCAGGGAGTGTCAGATTCTGTGCTAATGACAGACCTGTCTCTCTCCTCCAATCCTGGGTCATCGATATTCTTTATCGAACAACTTACAGAAATAAGCAATTTTGTTTTACGAGTTTTTACACAAATGGGATAATACTGTTATTACTATTATTTTGTAATTGGCTTTTTGTTGCCTAACACTATATCTTTTTTTTTTCTTTACTTTTCGTTTTTTTTCGCCGCATCTCACAGCATGTGGGATCTTAGTTCCCTGACCAAGGATTGAACCTGCACACCCTGCAGTGGAAGCGCAGAGTCTTAACCACTGGACCACCAGGGAATTCCCTGCCTAACACTGTATTCGAGAGATCTTTATTCTAGTAAAATGGAAAACTACTGATAGTATGAAGGGGCCATGATTTAACCATTCCCTTTCTAGTAGTCCTGGTTTCCAGTTTTTCTAGTTCCTCTTGTTGCAAACAATGTTTCAGGAAGCACCTTTGTGCATGTGGGTTCATGTGTTATTATTTCTTAAAGATTTCACATCTTCAAGTGGAATTTCTGCATCTAAGTTAATGCTGGCCAATAGAACTTTCTGCAATGATGAAGCTGTTCTATTCCACACTATCCGAGATGGTAGATACTTGCCAACATCTAACTTTCGAGCACTTGACACGTAGCTACTGCAACTGAGGAAGTGAAATTGTAATTGTGTTTAATTTTAATTAATTAACATTCAAACTTAAACAAGCACGCGTAGCTGGTGACTATTATATATTGGGTAGTGCAGGTCTAAGCCAACACATATTTTAAATTTTAATAAATCCAGCTAAAATGTACTTCCTGAGGTCTGTACGAGCATGCATTCTCGCAGACAGTGCCCATTTTCCCACATCCTCGCCAACACATTAATTTTTGCCAACTGATGAGTAATAGCATCTAATTGTGAGATTTAATTTGTTTTGTGTTGTGCATATTTTTGTGTATTAATTAGCCATTTTTATTGCCTCTTCCGTGACTTGCCTATTCATATCCTTTGTTTTTATGCCACTGGATTGGCTTTCTCTTGTTATTTCTTGGAGCACTTCCTGTCTTCTGGGTGTTCGTACAATCCTTTTATACATGCAGCAGATATTTTCCATCTATAGTAGGAGCAGGCCTGCCCCTCACTGCCCACTGCCTCAAAGAGGCCGTGCAATGGAGATTCTGGATTTGGAAGCAAACCAGTGAGCCTGTCCTCAGCATGAGACTAGCGTGGGTGTCGATGTGGCCTATTTGTCAGAATGCTGGATGGCCTGTCCCCTCGTTCTCCCAGAGCTTTGCAGTCCAGCCTGAGCTCTGAGCGACTCAGTCAGCTGAGCCTCAAGTGGAGCCCTGCTCCAAACGAATAAATGAGGATGAACGCTGTGACAATGGGTGCCATCCAAAATGGTGTGGGTTGTCCTGCTGGAGGCTGACTATACAGGCCTAGCGCCCTTGAGCAAGGGGAGCTGGGCGATGCCTCTCGGCCCAAAGCCCAGGAGACTCCTGCACAATCCACTCCTGGGGGTGGATTAGATGGCCTCAGAGGACCTTTCTAATTCCAACACCGAGTCACACCCTTCCTTGCTTTGTCCCAGCAGAGTGCTGGGGTAACTGGTGGACTTGGACTTGTGTCCAGATATCAGCTGTGTGACCTTGGGAGGATCTCTGAGTCTGATTTCCCTCATCTGTAACATGAGGATACAACTCCATGCGTGATCTGAACTTGTAGGGCTGTTGTGCAGTGTGTGTGATACACTGGAAAGGCAACCCTGGAGCCCTGTCACAAGCTGTAAGAGTGTCTGTCCCTGGGCCTGGCCCACGTGCCCGGAGTCTGGCTGGGTTTCCGTGTAGAATTAAAGCAAGCTGGAGGTTTACCTTGCACGTGAGCCATTCTCTTCTTATTTTCACAAGGGGTTCCCGAGGACTAAAGGGCCCCTCTTTCTGAGCTCCTCAGCTGCTCAACAGAGATGGCTGACCCCCTTTCACAAGGCTGGGGCCGACTGCAGTGTGCGGCCTGGAGCATCTCTACCCCTCCTGCTTCCCAGGTATGTAGGCTTCTTCTATGAAGCTAAAGGGCAATTTCCTGGCTTCCAAGAGGATGAAGAGGGAGCCACAGCAGGGAGTTCTGGCGGGGCCTAGAGACAAGATGAGGCTTGTCATCTTGCGGACGAATACTATATCTGGATATTTCTCAGAGCAGGGGAATATCTGTATTCTTACTTACTCTGACTCTCCCCAAAACACTCATAGTCCTTTAACTTCCCGTCACACCTCCCCAGATAGTCTGGTTCTCATCCTTTTGCCCAGAGTTGGATATAAGGTTCCTTTGTGGAGTCAGCCCTGCTTTCAGTGTGGAACGTATTTGGTTTGAAGCCAGGGTCTGCCACTTGCCAGATGGAGGAGTTGGTTACCTTGCTCAACCTCTTTGACCCTCAGTCTTCTCATCTTTGAAATGGACATGTTGATTCTTATGGCCCAGGATTGTTCTGAGAAGTCAATGCAAGCCTTAACATAAACACCTAGCCAAGTGCCTGGCACTCGGGGAGTTGTTCATCTTTTTCTTATTATTAATGTAATTATCAATGCACAACAAATGTTAATATTGAGAGGTTGATCCGGAGATGAATAAAACATGTTCTCTGCTGTTGAGAGGCTGAATCGTGTTGGAGAAGAAACACACGCACCTACAATTTGAATGGGAACAGGAGGGAAATAGAGAATCATGTTGGCTTTCCAGAGAGCAGGGCAGCTGTGCACAAAGGTGCACATCTGGGCAGCTGTAGATGTGGAATGAAGCTCTGACTTATGTCCTACTAGGCCCAGGTCCAGGGCTACTTCTGACCTGGGTAATAAAACAGTAGGACGGGGCTGCATGCCCCATTCTGCTCCTCTCCCTGTGATGTACCCCAGAACTCCTGGGGGGTCCCCTGTTCCCACTCGCTCTCCTGGTTCTGCCTTCAGCTAGTCTCCAGAGCTGCCTTGTAGAATTTAGACTTTTACTCTGGATCTGGTTTCACCCCTTGGCTTGAACTCTTGAAACTGAAACTTGAACTGTAGCTGGTTCTCGAGCCCTTCACCCTTAGCTCCTCTAGGCACCACTAAAGGTCAGCTCCCGTCATCTGGGATGGGAGTTCAGATAGGAACGCCCGCTCCTGGGGCACGCTGCTGCGTTCTCGGGGGGTGGGTTGAATCTTCTCCTTGGAGGCCTATGAGATTGGGGACAGGGTGTGGATGGAAGAGTCCCTCAGCCTTGCCCTAGTCATACAAACATAGGTTGTTCAGTCCTGCTGCTATAAAACATATCATTAAGGAAATAAGCAGTCAATGGACATTTAGGTTGTTTCCATGTGTTGGCTATCGTGATTAATGCTGCTATAAATGTAAGGGTGCATGTATCTTTTTGAATTATGGCTTTGTCCGGATATATGCCCAGGATGTCTGTCAACAGATGAATAGATAAAGAAGATATGGTACATGTATACAATGGAGTACTACTCAGCCATAAAAAAGGAGGAAATAATGCCATTTGCAGCAACATGGCTGCAACTAGAGACTATGATACTAAGTGAAGTAAGTCAGAAAGAGAAAGACAAATACCATATGATATCACTTATATGTGGCATCTAAAATATGACACAAATGAACCTATCTATGAAACAGGAACAGAATCACAGACATAGAAAGCAGACTTGTGGTTGCCAAGGGGGAGGGAGGGGAGGGGAGGGATGGACTGGGAGTTTGGGATTAGTAGATGCAAGCTATTACTTACAGGATGGATAAACAACAAGGTCCTACTATATAGCACAGGGAACTATATTCAATATCCTGGGACAAACCATAATGGAAAAGAATATGAAAAAGAATGTATATATGTGTATAACTGAGTCAATTTGCTGTACAGCAGAAATTAACACAACATTGTAAATCAACTATACTTCAATTAAAAACTAAATTTAAAAAATAAGAGAAAAAGAGAAAGAAAATAAGCAGTGCCTACAAGTGGCTGAATGGCGCTAAGATCTAGCCCTGCCCCCTCTTCTGGCGTCATTTATTCAATACTTCGTACTGGAAGAGAATCTGTGATGTAGACATGAGTCTGACCTGGACTAAGTGAGGGAGATGGAATTCCAAGGTGGTGGAGAAGGGGACAGTACTCAATGTTAGAGGAAGCACTGAAGATTTTGGATAAAAAAATAGCATTTCCATAAACGATGATTTTTAAAAATCATTTACTCCCAGAGATTATGGCTAAGATCCAAGCATTGGCTAAAATCAACATCAGTCAATTAATGAACAGACTTGCAGGAACAAATAGAAAATGACGACACCGTTATCACCATATTAGCATCACCGAATTTTAGCACACTGAGTGGAGGGAACCAGCTTTAAGCTCGGCCAACACAGAGACTCTCTGTACATCCTCCCTCAGATTTAACTGGTTTTGGCTCAGGCTATGAAATTTTACTTTTTAGAACAAGTTAGTTATTGTAAAACTCTCCTTCTATTGAGTTAATAGACAGAGAATTAGAAGTAATTGAATTAAAAACACTTTTGAGCACAAAAACAGTGTGACTGATTAACTTAATTGGCTTGTACTCACAGTTTTCAAGTCATTGAAAGCACGCTCTCCTTTTAACTAACCTTCTGGGTTTTTTAAGCTCTAAATCAGGCATTTATCAGCTCTTTGCTCAGGAACAGACACCTATGGAGGCCCTGCAGGGCAGAAGCCAGACGATACCCAAGCAGGTCCAATCCATCAGAGCGTGAATGCTCTGGGGTCTGTCTGTGCACATTAATGAGGATGCCCCATGGTGATCTGTGTGTGCTCTGTATTTCCAAACAGTCATGAGATGACTGTGCTCAGTTTGTGGAGGTACAAAGTGACAAGACGGGATGAACTCAGGCAAGCCCACAGGGGCTTCCTCTTCATGAATTCGATAATCCCTCTGTCTGGCTCTCAGCCCCATATGCCCAGAAACTTTGCTGTCAGCACATCAAGAATGGCTCTGTCTCTTGAGTCAAACTTGCATTAACCAAACTCGCAGAGACTGATCTATAGACCAGAATGAAATCCTTAACCATTTAAGAGTTTGCTGAGTTCTCTCTCTATAGCTAGGCTGCTTGGAAAGCTAAGTGACAATTAGAAGATAGTCTTCAAGCTTGGCAGGTCCCCAAGAAGGGCCATTTGATTTATCCTTCATCTCTAGCACCTAGCACATAGTAGGTGCTCAATAAATATTTGTTAAATCAAGGAATAAGTCCCAAAAGGATAATTCAGATTTGAACAGCTAAGAAGGGAAGGATCATGGTGGTCTGAGAGTGATTAGGAACGATTGTGTTGAGAAGGTGGGTGACGGATGAGCAGAGGTTGGGTAGGAAAAGAGGAAGGGGGCATTCTTAGAATGGGAACTTGTAAGGTGACTGGTGGTGAGAGGTCTCAAGATGTCACAAAAAATCAGTCTGGACAGACTGGCACCAGATGTGTGCGTTGGCAAGTCTCTTAAGTGGTCCTACGTGTAGCCCCAAGAAAGACAGTAAAATTGTGAGGAGCTGGTGGTTAAGTTACAGAAGACTGGTTATCCCAATCCTATTTATAACACCAGTGTCCTTGGTCTGAAATGAGGTGGTGTGGCTGAGGGGGGAGGGTGTCACTCAGTACCAAGTGACAAACACTGAACCAGCAGATAGTGAGAGCCAGGCAGTGTGCAGGGTACAGAGGACCAAGCGTCTGCTCTCAGGAACCCCACAATTCACGAGCTACTGGTCTACCTGCACTGATGGGTAATCTCCAAAAACCAAACTGTGTGGTGTCCAAAAGATCAGAAACCAGGACTTCTTGGCTTGCCAGCCGGGGCTACCCAGGCTTCATTAATTCAGTTAATTTTAATTAATTCAGTTAATTAATTCAGTTAATTCAGTTAACTAATTAATTCATTAATTCATTAATTCAGTTAATTAATTCAGTTAATTTTTCACAACAGTTTGTGACTGGAGCTTCCTGTCTGGCAAATGACAATTTCAAGGATGATCTTTCCTGATCACTAACAGATTTTCTTTATCAAGTAGCTGGGTGCTCTGAAACTAAGCCTTAATCCTTCTGGGCCCGTGCAAGCAGAGGCAAAGGATTGTTCTAAAAGGAATCAAAATTGTCTTTATTTGGCTCTAAAAGGAGAAGCAGGCTGCACCTCTGCACTGATTTGTCCCTCACTCTGGGAGGATGACTTCGGTGAGTCCTCTTGTCACACCAGTGTATGCTGGGCTCCTATTCATTGTTCTTGGGACCAACACTGGAGAAATGAACAAAGACAAGACGTGCAGACTGGGTTGTTATGTTTCCATTTAGGAATATAAAGGCTATACAGGAGAGTTTTTTTTTTTTTTTAACTATGAAGCAACTGGCCAAGTGGCAAGCTTTTGGGGGTCTCTGGAACAGAGGAGGGAAAACAACAGAAGGGACTCTAAGCTGAGGATAAGATTGTTAGGGTTGGGGTTATAATTCCCCAAAACAAGGGCATCCGCTAAGGGGCTCATTCACAAGCCTCCTTGCTCAGTATCAAAAGCTCAGAAACGGACGTGGTGCTTGCCTCTGGACAATACAGTTTTGCTGCTGAAAATCACAAAGTTTTAGACTTTCCCCGCATTGGGGGCCTTCTGCAAAGTTGAAGGTGGCCCACGTCCTCCCCACCAGGCTTTGGCCCCTGCTTCTCCCAGCTAGCCCCCTCCACAGCTGCAGGCCAGCGTGGGGAGCTGGCTTTCCCGCATCTGCCTGGGACTGCACGGGATATCGGGCATCTGTCATCCTGAGGATGCACAGGACAGGGCATTGTGGGGAGGGGAGGCAAGGACAAAGGAGAGTGCCAAGGCCCTGCCAATTCCTCCTAGGCTCGTAAAATTCCAGGGCCAAGTCCAAGCTCCCAAAATAGAAGCCGACCGAGAGCAAACTTCCTGGCTTCAGAGGGTCCCTGGTGTGTGGAAAGAAGCTGTCAGTCTGCAGGGTCTGGGAGGGTATGTGGGTGGAGGCAGGTGGAGAGGAGCCTGAGTGACCAGGGGTGGCTACGACCCACCTGGAGCAGTGACCTCAGCCACAGGAGCGGCGAGTTCTGTGTACCCCATCTTGGTGGTCACTTCTTTCTTTAGAAAGACATAGTTTGCTTTTCGTGGTCTTGGGAAGACAGCAGATGACAAAGCGGTCATAGGCTGTGCATGGCCCGGGTGACACATCTTTGGCTCGGGGGCAGCGTTATCTGGGGACACGGGCGGGGTGCGGTTGCTTCGTGTCCACTGGCAGCTGGCAAATGAGAAGCGTGTGCCTTGGTTACTGCCTCTGTTCTAAAGGCCACAGCTTATGTATTCAACTGTCGTTAAAAGGTTCTGAGTTCATCAGCAGTGTGTTGAAAATTTATAGCTCAACAATTAGCCTTTAATGCATATTTTTTTGCTCATAATCTTTTAGGTTTAGGCAACACTATTTTTTTTTTTAACATCTTTATTGGGGTATAATTGCTTTACAATGATGTGTTAGTTTCTGCTTTATAACAAAGTGAATCAGTTATACATATACGTATGTTCCCACATCTCTTCCCTCTTGCGTCTCCCTCCCTCCCACCCTCCCTATCCCACCCCTCCAGGCGGTCACAAAGCACCGAGCCGATATCCCTGTGCCATGCGACTTCTTCCCACTAGCTATCTACCTTACGTTTGTTAGTGTATATATGTCCATGCCTCTCTCTCGCTTTGTCACAGCTCACCCTTCCCCCTCCCCATATCCTCAAGTCCATTCTCTAGTAGGTCTGTGTCTTTATTCCTGTCTTACCCCTAGGTTCTTCATGACATTTTTTTTTCTTAAATTCCATATATATGTGTTAGCATACGGTATTTGTCTTTCTCTTTCTGACTTACTTCACTCTGTATGACAGACTCTAGGTCTATCCACCTCATTACAAATAGCTCAATTTCGTTTCTTTTTATGGCTGAGTAATATTCCATTGTATATATGTGCCACATCTTCTTTATCCATTCATCCGACGATGGGCACTTAGGTTGTTTCCATCTCCGGGCTATTGTAAATAGAGCTGCAATGAACATTTTGGTACATGACTCTTTTTGAATTATGGTTTTCTCAGGGTATATGCCCAGTAGTGGGTTTGCTGGGTCATATGGTAGTTCTATTTGTAGTTTTTTAAGGAACCTCCGTACTGTTCTCCATAGTGGGAACACTATTTTTGATGTCTTTGTGGTCTCTCACAAAGACATCAGACACGGTTAAATAAAAACAAGCATCAGATTAAAAAATCCAGACAGCCCTGCAGAACCAACTTGCTTACTGTGATCAGACGGGAGACGACAATAACTTGAATCAATGGGGCATCACCCAGCTCTCCAGATGTGCTCTCGGATTTTGCAAATCGCTTGTGGGAACAGGGGGCACACGCTTCTTCCTAAGGTGCCTCGGTTTCCTTCTTTGTTAGTTGTTCCCCTAAACATGGCCGGAGCTGAAACATCCTAAAATAAACAAAGCAATGAAAGAAACAAAATCTCCCCGCGCAATCCTCACACTCAGAAAGTGTCTTCAAGTATTTAATCAGAATTCCCTCTAGGACTCCATTCATTTAAATGCTATTGAAAAGTCCACTCTCAGTAGCTAAGGAATAGCCAAGAGATGGTTCTCCCAGGTGGTGCTGGATTCCAAGGAACCATTGCCATTTTTTTCCTGGTTCCCTTTCTGCGTACAGACACGTGGGGTCAGCTGTCAACAAATGCGTCTGGGGTTGAATTGCATTGAGCACACATGGTGGGGCTGCATGTGGACAGTCACTGCACCGGGCAGAGCCTAGCTTATTAGCACCCACGAAGGGGATGAGGGTTTCACTGGGCGAAGCCAATCAGCTCCCAAGGAGAGCTGGATCAGGCCTACGACATATGGCTCCAAGGGAGATGGCTTCTCCCACTGGAAACCAAGTCCCTTTGCCCCTTTTTGATCCAACCATTCTCCTCTCAAGATTAAATAAAGCTTGCACCGTTAGCCTATGCATTTCTTCCAGTTGGCTCAAGGCGGCTCATAAACATTCAAGGGTATGGGCAATATGGGCCATGCACACAGAGAAATTGGGTATTTTCTCCAGCTCAGAGTCCAGAGAAGCTGAGCAACCGGGCATGTTCACCAGCTGGCACGGTCTGGGCTGGGATTTGAACCTGGGCTGAGAGGAAGCCCACACCCCTTCACTACACCTCCTCGGTCCTGAAGGGTCCCTCGGGCATCCAGGGGTGTCCCTAAGGGATCCCCTTCCTGGTCAAGTTTTCCAAACACCACAGCTCACAGCTCTGACCACTGCAGCCCACGGCAGAGTTGTGCCCCACAGGGCTTGGCCGGTCCTACCCAAACAGAGCCATTTTCATCAACGAGTGATGTTAACTTATCAGGGGTTTATGTAATTATTATTGTTACTTCGGTCTTGACTTCCTCTTGCCAGACATGATGTCTAAACAGGAAAGACCAGCCTTCCTGTTTGGAGATCAGTGACTTCCAGAAGCAGTTGGTCTGCGAAGTTCCTCTCATCCCTCCTCCCCTTCATGTGGTTTCCAAAGATTCCTTTTAGGACTTGCAGATGAGTGGGAAATGCCAATAATAGCCCCCGTGAAAGGAAGGGAAGCCACAGTAGGCCAAGTGAGTGGACACCATTGCGGCCCAAGAGATGAGCTCTGTTCCAGAAATCTCTCCCTTCCATTCTGCATCCACAGGGAGCAGTGGTTGGCAGCCTGACCCCGGGCATACGGCACAACCAGAGGGTGGGTGGGGACAAGTGTCCTGGCACCCCTGTGACCTTCCATGGGCACCTGTGCCTCATGCACAGGTGGTCATAGTCATGGACAGTGGGGCTGGGTGTGGGCGAGACATCTGGCCTGAAGTCCATCTTCTGGATTCCAGGGTAGGTCAAGGTCCTGCCCCATTATCTCCACTCCACAAAACTCTAATTTATTTCATTTCCTTTAACTTCTCACTTACTGAGCAACTATTATATGAAAGACATTGCCTGCAGAAGGGTCTCTGAGAGACCGAAATGGATATAGGAGCCCTTGCCCTGAGAAGGCCATAGACTCAGTGTGGAGAGGACCACGCAGACACACAGCTAAGCTGGACACAAAGGCCAGGGTGCAGGGACAAAGAGAAGTGGGACCACCAAATCTTGGGGCCTGAGGTGGTGCCAGGCAGCCAGCCCAGCCCAGAGGGTCCCCTCATATCTCCAAGAGGCAGGGTCTAGCTCTGGCTTATGGGGACCCTTTCTCTGGGGCTGAGGGGAAGGGGTCCGGGCAGATTCTTCTCTTTCCCAGGAGCACCCTCGGGCCACCCACTCTGCCCTTCCAGGCCTTCCCAGCCTCCCTGGGTCCACATGGGGGTAGGTGCTGTGAGAAGGGCAGGGAGGGAGGAAAGGAGAGTCACTTTCCCCTCGAATCCTGGAGATCCAGAGACCGGTCTCGGGGAGATGAGGTAATGTCTGTAACTGCTCCGTGGAGGAGGTGGAATGCGCAGAGCCGCGCACCCTTCAGACTCTCCCTCCCGGCCTCCCATGCTCGCTTCTCCCTCTGGCAGCCCCCCAAATGCTGATGCTGCAGTGAAGCTGTGAGAGACAGGGAGGGAACAGTATCAATATTTAGGAGGCCTTCAGGAAACCTGGGCCGCCATCCATCAAATCCATCACCTTGTCTGGACATCTCCCTGCTCTGGCTGCCAGCACTGTCTCTCCATCAGGGCCTGGGCCATGTGAAGCCGTGGAGGGGGGCCCCAGGAGGGAAGGAGGGACGCCTCAGATGGGCACGGGCCCAGTATGCTGCAAGCAGAAGGGTTACAGAGCTGCCACAGAGGAGGGCAGAGGCCTGAGCAGGGGATGAGGGCCACAGGGCTGGGCTGAACTAGTACATGGACATGACTGCAGGCGGGCCAGAGACAGGGGAGTGGAAGCTTCTGCCTCACGGGGGCCTCATCACTGAGTAGGCTCGTCAGAGTTGCTTTACTGCAGGGTGGCTGGAGCTATTGGTCAAGGCAGGCTACAGAACCAGCCCAGGGGCAGGCGGCAGGGAGCAAGCCTCCACCTCTTGACAGTGGACAGCACGTGTAGACAGGTAGGGGGGCGGCCACCGGAAGCCCTCTTTGGAGACTGTCTACACACGGCGTGAGGGTCACCAGGTCTCAGAAACGTCAATGCCTCTGCCCTTCCACATGGGAGGGTTCAGCCCCGAGAGCCATGAACCTCTCCTCTGAGGCTGCCAGCTTTTGGATCCTTTCAACCCCCAGAATCTGAGATCCTTAAAGGTTTACCCTCCACCCCAGCCGCTGGCTCTGGGTGATTCCCAGGAAGGAGTGTGGCCAGTGGCCTTGGTCCAGCAGCCGTGGCCCCTCTCGTTCCTTCACACAGTCCCTCCGCCCCCGCCCCCCTTGCAGACAGTCATCAGTGACCAAGTTCCTGGTTCACCCTGCCTCGTGGGAAGAGAAGACCCTTCTGTGGAGCTTGAGAGGTGGAATTTGGACCAGTGGGTCAAACTTCTGGAAAGCAGATTTTGCATCAATAGAAGAACGAAGAATGAACTCTCAACAGCAGAGCAGGCTGATTTAGAACAGGGGGAGCCTCCTGTTCCTAGAAGTATTCAAGCAGAAGCTGGATCACCCCTGCCGGAAGGACTAGAACAAATCCGTAAAGGAGGCTCAACTCTCAAGATTCCTCACACCTTTAATCACCCTTCATACGAACTGTCTGCAACCTACTGGGCGACGGTTGTCACCTTGCAAGTCCTGGCAATTCTCATTTTGGGGGACAACACCCTGTCACTGTTGAGAAACAGGGGCTGGCAGGTTGAACCCTACCTTCCCAGGCATCAAGTTAATGACCAACTTGTTAGGTGGGTCTAAGTGGCTTTGAGTGTTTCTACTTCAAGATGCCCGGATGGAACTTGGGCTTCAAGGAATGAGTTTGTGCAGCGCCTTAGTCCCTCTCTCTGCTTGGCCTTTGGGCTGAGATGGAGCTGGAGGGGACTCTCAGCTCCGTTCCCTACGAGGTGCCCGGCGCCTTTTGCTTCTCACGTCTGCATTGACCACTGTCCTGGCCCTGAATACTGTCCTTAGGCCTCCAAGATCCGTAGGGAGCCCAGTCCTGGGGGATGAGGGCCTCCGCAGGTACGTTTTCTCTCTGGCTCACACACCACCTTGACTGTTGTGAGCAGTGGACGGGCCTGGAGGGAAAGTGGCCTGACCCTGACCCTCATCCAGCACTGGCCTGGCCAAGCCTCTGAGGTCTCTGGCCTTAGGGGTTCCAGTGGTCTCACTGGCCTCTGCTCTTGGCTTAATGCCAAGCGGTGACCTGCCCTTGAGCTCTGGGAGAGAAGGAACACTGTTCCTGGGTTGCACAGGCCCTTCTTCTGCTAGAAAAGGGAAGAAAATTCTCCCTCATTAGTAGCCAAGGGTTAGGGTCGAAGAGGTTACCTAAAATGTAAAAGATGTGATTTGGGGTCTATCAGCTTTAATCCCCTCCTTTCCATTACCTCACTGATGGTTCTTTCCTTTCAATAGCCTAGAACTCTTGACAAAAATAACAAAGTTCCGAGGAAACGTGTATTGATCAGATTTTCTAGAATATTCCCAGGTCCTTCTCTGCCTGCACTTGTGCCACCCACTGCAAGTTCTGCAGGTGAATGCAACAGGGGGGCTTGGCCAGCTCTTCTCGTGAGCTGGCATTTCACGTGGAAGGATGATCACTCAGTTGTTTTGAAATCAGCGTGAATGTCACACAGGGGCCAATTCTGGGATCACCCTTCAAAGCTGCTGTGTGTGGTGAGTGTGTGCATGTGTGTGTGTGGTGTATGTGTGGGGTGTGGGGTGTGTGTTCTGTGTGTGGTATGTGGTGTGTGTATTGTGTGTACTTGGTGTATGGCATGTGTGTGCGTAGTGTGTACATGTGGGGTATGTGTTTACATGGTATGTGTATGTGTGTATGTGTTTATGTGGTGTGTGTGTGTGCGGTGTAGTGTGGGTCCCCCCTTGAGTGTGGAGGAATTCCAGGAGGAATGTAGGTGGAGGAGGTGAGCTGATTTCCCAGCCAGAAGGTTCCATCTGTGAAGACTGGTGTTTGTTTTTTGTCTGTTTCTGTTTGCTTTTTGTGACCTTGAGACTCACAGAGGTTTTCCTCCCTGAAGCGAGTGTCTGTGGATGTTGCGTGGGTCTGGTTTCTGGAGGAGGACAGATGGCAGGACGGTGGGCTCAGACCCTTGGGTGCTGGCCCTTGTGGATTCCAGCAGCTGAGCTCTCAGCACTTTGCCACTTCTGACGTCAGGTGGCAGGGACAGGCTAGATGCCTTTGAGTCAACAGCTTGAAAGGCGCTAGAAGGCATTGGAGCGTTAGAAGAAGCCCAGGCCTCGAGTTTAAGCTTTAGCCTCTTGGCTTCTCTCCAAGGAAGGGCTCTGGGGGAGCCTTGGGCTGAGAACAGCTCAGGGCTATGGTCCTGCAGCGCCACCTGGGGGCGACGAGGAGAATGGCCACCGGAGGATGAGCCAGAGGGACCCTCTGCGGTGGGTGGCCAGGGGCTCCTCTCTCTGGCACTGACCCCAGAGGAGACTCCCCAGTCTCTTGGGAGACCCTGGGGATTTGCTTCCTGCTTCCATCAGTAGACAGAAAAAAACTTGCCCTGAAAGCCCTGGCTTCTGTGGGATTGCCTTGCTGGGGAATCCCAAAGCGACCAGAAGACCCCATTTCCCACCCTTCCTGCCCCACTTTTTGTCAGAATACCTCTTCTATTAAGAGGTAACAATTATTTAAAGATCCTTAGAAGATTCAAACTGGGGAGACAGTGGAGTCCGCCAGGCCATTTTATAGATGAGGAAACTGAAAGACAGAAAGGCTGTCTCCTGACTCCCAGCCCCGAGGCCCTCCCGTTCTCCGTCCTGCAGCGTGTGGTCCACCCACCGTGCAGAGCGGGCCGTTGGACCCCAGCAGAGGGGCTCAGGGGACACACGGAACAGAGCAGAGAGGACCTATGACGATCTGAAGGGAGGGAGCCTGACCAGAGAATAAGGGCAAGGTAAGCACAGAGCTGAATGTCTCAGAATGGGAGCTGCGGGCACGAGGTGGACAGAGTGACCCTGGGGGGTGGCACAGAGGCAGCACACTTACCGTGAAGATATCCAGAGTGAACCCTGGGTTCTAGAGAGCTGCAGCTCTGGAGAACCTGGACGCAGCTGCATGCAACCTCTGTGGAAGAAAGAAGGAATGAATATTACAATAAACTTCACATCTGAGTCCCACAGCCCAGCCCCCTTCTCCTTTGGCCTGGCCTGGCCGCCTTGTTCTCTGATGCTTGTCATCACCAACTCTCCCCCAGAGCCAGGCCACTGGCCTCCCTGGATGCTCTGCCCCCAGGCATTGGCTTTTGCTGGGTCCCCTTGCTGGATTGCCTGCTTTACTCAGCCAGGGGCTCTTGGAGAGGTGCATTAATTCGCCAGGGTTGCTGTAACAAAGTATGGCAGGCGGCATGGGTGGGGAGGGGCTTAAACAACAGGAATGTATCATCTCAGGGTTCTGGAGGCTGGAAGGCCAGGATCGAGGTGTCAGCAGAGTTGGTTCCTTCTGAGGGCTGGGAGGGAGCATCTGTTGCAGGCCTCTCTCCTTGGCTTGCAGATGCCGTATTCTCCCTGTGTCTCTCCACATGGCGTTATTCCCATATTCCTGCCTGTCTCCAAATTTCCCCTTTTTATAAGGACACCAGTCATATTGGATTAGGACCCACCCTAATGACCTTGCTTTAACCTGATTGCCTTTCTACAGACCCTCTCTCCAAATAAGGTCACATTCTGAGAAACTGGGCGTGAGGACCTCAACATATGAAATTTGCAGGGGACACAGTTCAGCCCGTAACAGTATATAGTTCTGGTCAGACAGTCACTGGGCTCTTCCTCGCGCTAAAGCATCTGAAAGCTGAAGGGAATGGGTTTCTGGACGGAAACTCTGAGCTGGAAGATGGTTTGGAAGCTCGGAGAGCAGGGAGGAGGCGATTTGGGGGGATGTAAAGGATGGATGAGGCAGCTCCAGTAGCAACAGAAACGCTGACAAAGATCAGAGCCCTGGGGAAAGAAACAGTTTGGGGGAAGGTTTTGCTCTTTGAGTGTGAGATAAACTTCTCTTCCATCTCCTTTGGAAAACTTTAGCAAGTGTTACCTTATTTATCCCTAGATTGGAGTTCCATTTGTGTTGGGGATGCAGTGTGAGGACACCCAGATTGGCTCAAGGGCAACGGCAAGCACTGCTGAGCAGCCCAGGGAGAGCCCCAATAAATCTAGATCCTACTCATTCTCAGACCAGTTCACAGCCCTCTTCCCTGCACAGCTGAGCTGCCTTTGTTGCAGCTAAAACACCCACATTACAGTAAACGGATCATCCACACCGTTTCCACCACGACCATCCCACTAGCTGTTAGCCTTACTTCCTGGCTGGTTCTTGTGCACATGTCCAGATGCAAACACGAGTCAGTTCTGTTTCTCCCTCACCCCACCCCAGGGTGCTTAATATATGCCCTGCACACAGCAGGTGCTCAAAGCATGCTTCTATAAACTGTAGACCTCTGGAAGGCCGACCCACCTCATGCTCCTTTATACCAGCATTAATGCAGCGCCGGGTGCATGCACACCCCCGGCTCCCCAGATGCAGGCCCAGTGCCTAGAATGTTGGTGGGGAGAGCGACCCTCACAGTTTGGGAGCGGCTCCCCCACAAGGTCTTCTTCGGATCTCTCCCTTCTCACCAATGTTGGCAGGGTTTGGAAGTTACTAGAAGAGCCCTGTGTTTACGAGGGTCTGTGGCTGCCGCTCCCTTTGATCTCAGGCCCGCCCTCAGGCAAGGGAGCCAGAGAAGCGTTTGGCACCCCAGGCAGATCTAAACCAGGCTCGGAGGGGGGGCCGTTTGCTTCAGGCGCCAAAGTGATGGAATTTGCCTGATAGTCTCCCAGAATCCCTTCCCACTTAATAAATTCTGTTTGAAAGGAATGATAATGGTTTCAGGGACAATGTGTTTGAGATGGATTGGAACAGTCAGGAGAACAACGGGCTCAAGGCTGCCAGACCCGCTGACACAGGCTTTGCTTCGGGCCGCGCGGGAGGACGTATGGGCTGTAGAGGACGTATGGGCTGTCTAGACTCTCGGCAGGTACAAATCTGGAGCTGGAGCGGGTGGCCTTGTAAGCGGAGGAGTGTGCAAGGACAGCTGGAGCCAGAGGACAGCACGAGGGCAGGAAGGGTGGTGGGGGAAGGGTGGGGGGCCCTCTTTGATGTTGTTCCAGCAAATCAAGTCTTTTTTTTTTTTTTTTTAAGAAGATGTTGGGGGTAGGAGTTTATTAATTTATTTATTTTTGCTGTGTAGCGTCTTCGTTTCTGTGTGAGGGCTTTCTCTAGTTGTGGCAAGCGGGGGCCGCTCTTAATCGCGGTGCGCGGGCCTCTCACTGTTGCGGCCTCTCTTGCTGCGGAGCACAGACTCCAGACGTGCAGGCTCAGTAGTTGTGGCTCACGGGCCTAGTTGCTCCGCGGCATGTGGGATCCTCCCAGACCAGGTCTCGGACCAGTGTTCCCTGCATTAGCAGGCAGATTCTCAACCACTGCACCTCCAGGGAAGCCCCCAAGTCTTTTTTTTTTTTTTTTTTTTTTTTTTT
>NW_006775843.1:56236-56829 GCF_000442215.2 Lipotes vexillifer
AGCAGGAAAGGGGAAGTTACCCTTTTCAATGTCTATCTGTATTAAGCCTTTGGGTCTGTAATCTGTTTTCTCACGAGGCAACTGAAAGCAATGTCCGTAGAGTTTTATATGCCTCACTGTGTTTTATTCATCCATCATTCATTCATTCAACAACATGGGACCCATAAAATATTTGGAGAGACAAACAAAAGATAGTGTGTATACACCACTGTGTATTTTTTTAGCATGAATCACCCTTAATATAACATAAGCATGAATCAACCTATATATATATATATAGTTGTTTATTTTTAAGATGTTGGGGGTAGGAGTTTATTAATTTATTTATTTTTGCTGTGTAGCGTCTTCGTTTCTGTGTGAGGGCTTTCTCTAGTTGTGGCAAGCGGGGGCCGCTCTTAATCGCGGTGCGCGGGCCTCTCACTGTTGCGGCCTCTCTTGCTGCGGAGCACAGACTCCAGACGTGCAGGCTCAGTAGTTGTGGCTCACGGGCCTAGTTGCTCCGCGGCATGTGGGATCCTCCCAGACCAGGTCTCGGACCAGTGTTCCCTGCATTAGCAGGCAGATTCTCAACCACTGCACCTCCAGGGAAGCCC
>NW_006775843.1:57020-114010 GCF_000442215.2 Lipotes vexillifer
TTTTTTTTTTTTAATATACTTTATTTTTTTTTGGCCGCGCTGGGTCTTAGTTGTGGCATGTGGGATCTTTAGTTGCGGCGTGCTGGATATTTAGTTGTGGCGTGCAGGATATTATGGCATGTGAACTCTTAGTTGCGGCATGAGGGATCTAGTTTCCTGACCAGTGATCGAGCCCTGACCCCCTGCATGGGGAGTGCAGAGTCATAGCCACTGGACCACCAGGGAAGTGCCTGCAAATCAAGTCTTGAGAGCCCCTGGTTGCCGGTCAGCGGTGCTGCCAGTAGGCCAGTCACGGGCCAGTGACAGTGATTGCCGCCTCTGCTGCTTGGGAGACTTGGCACTGCTGAGGGCTCTGGGCTGCCCCTATTCAAACCAGGAGGCAGAGAGCCCTGCTGTGGGCTTGCTGGGAGAGGGAGACTGTGCTCAGCACATTCCCATCATTGGGAAGGTATTAATACCCATGCAGTGTGTTTTACACGTTGTTTTCATGTAACGTGGAGCGATAATAAAAATAAACTAACATTTTGATAGTACTATTCTGCTTACAAATTCTTTTGTGTACTTATTCGTTGATCCCTAACTCTGGGAGAGGGAGCTGCCCCAGGAACCATTGGGAAACATATGCGAGCCAAGGAGTATATTTTAGAGAAAGCAGGCATCATCATCATCATTGTCATTTCCATTTCACAGATGAGAACACTGAGGCTCAAAGAATCTGGGGCTCCCTGAAGAGCAAGAAGTAAATAGCAGAGGCAGAATGTGTAGCTCTGGGGCTTCTGCTCCTGTTACTCCTACATTCAGCTGTTTATTGAACACGTACTATGTACCAGGCCTCACAACAGCCCTGCAAAAAAAAAAAACTTGAGTCTTGGAGAGTCCACGTCACTATTAGAGCTGGGCTTTGAACCTTGGTCCTCTGATCCCAAACCCCACGTTCCATGTGCTTCCCGGCCTTTCCTTTCCTCGGAGTGTAGCTCATTCCAACCCTACACATAAGGGGAGAGAGGAAGCTCCTCCAGCCTCAGGTTGGGTAAGACTAGGACATCCCTTACAGACTGACCCGGTGAAGTCTGACTTTTCCTTGTTAGTGTTCTGTCCTCACAGTTTGTCCTTGGATGTAGCCGAGCCATTTTTTAATAGGAGATCCACTGTGTTTGAATTTTTAGGCACGCTTTGGGGGAATCGAATCTACTGGCCTTCTTACTCTTTTCATGAGCTCAATAGTCAGCCTCCCAGTGCCTGGGGTTTACTGTTTGTGCCTTCAAACGCAGGTTTCAAATATCCACATCGGTCCAGAAAATCTCTTGCCATTGTCTCCAGAGTCAGCTAAGGTGTGTGCCGGAGCTTAGGTCTTTGAAGACAGGCTTCGGAGTTTGTCACTTTCCCATGGTGCTGGGTGATAAGTGTTGCTTTGCTTTCTTCTCTTTCATCTTTTTTTCCGGCTTGTCCTTAATGAAAAGAAATGGCAGTTGGCAACGTCCCTGAAGCTTTTTAGTGGGGCTCCTGTAATGAGGCTTGCTGAAATTCTGGATAGGAAATGTTTCTGTAGGGTCAGATGCAGGATTTAAAATTTTGTGATGTCTGTGGCCTTTTTCCTTTGAGCCAGCTGGGTTTGCCTCTTCAAAGATGTCATCCCCAGCCTTGCCAAGCTTGCAGTTTACTGCCCCACTGTTAGTGAGGTACCTGAGGGTAAAAATAGGTCAGTGCTTTTTCTTCCCTCTATTTTAAAGAAGAAAGTGTGTGTGTGTGTGTGTGTGTGTGTGTGCGCGTGCGTGTGTATTTTCCAACATCCCATCTGTCAAAAACAGTTGAAGAAATTTTAGCTCACTTTCTCCCCCAAAAGCTTCACTCCAGGACTGACTCAGATTGTGGAACACTTCAAGGAAAAACGTTTCCATGAAAGTTAGCTGCAATTAACAAAGAGGGAGCTGCAGAGTGGGGGAAAAAGAATTCCTCAGTGTTGGCTGTAATGTCAATTTTGCTGCTGTCTGACAAACACATATAAAACACGTAACAGATCCATGGCCGGTTCCCCTCCACATCCAGATTATTATGAGAAGTGAACACTTCTTTCCATTACGAATTTGCATGGCTTCATTTTCCCAGCTGAAATTTTCAACAAGATGAAATTATACACACAGGCGCACATTATAGTCTTTGAAAATACTGATGAAGAACGTTTCTTAAAAATACATAAATCAAGGAGTCAGTTCAGCCATGAATAAATTTGCTGTGTGCTAAAAGGGATGGGTTAGAAGCCTAAATGCAAAACTGCTTAAATGCTTTTTACTGACACAGGGAAGGAGTCAGCTCTGTGAAGACTGTGAGTTTTATTCTATTTGTATCTGATTTCTGTTTCTTCCAAGTTCAAAAGTATCCTTAAGGCCTTATCTGTAAGTACAGCCATCGGCATTTGCATAGAGGTTTATTAGTTTGCCTTGTCCTTCCCCTCTCCCCCAATTTACTCCCCTCCAGGCCCCCCTCCCTCTCCCTCCCCTCCACCTACCTCCCCCCTGCCCATTTTCTTCCCCACCTCCAACCATGGGCCTCCTATTTCTCCTGGGTCCTCAGCACTCCCTTCCCTACTGGGTCTTCTTTCCATGAGCACGTCAACACCCTCAAGGCTCTTCCATCTTAAAACTGAACAAAAACCTTCTCTTTGCCACATCTCCCTCCAAAACACCCTACATACTTTCTGCCCTTCACAGCCAAGTTGCTTGCTAGAGCGATCTACACTCTCTCACCCGCTAGTCATTCCCCAAACAACTGCTGTGTGGTTTCCTGGCACTGCTCTGAGTTCATCAGTGACCTCTACATAGCCACAGCCAGGCCTCCTCTTATGGGATTTTTAAAAAGTTGAAGTATAGTTGATTTACAGTCTTTTAGGTGTACAGCAAAGTGATTCTCATATATATATATATGAACTTTTTATATATTCTTTTCCAGCTTGTATCCATTATAAGTTATTATAAGATATTGACTATAGCTCCCTGTGCTATACAGTAGGTCCTTGTTGTTTATTTTATTATGGGATTTTCATGTAGCATTTGACAATGACCATCCAACCATCCATCTGCCCATCCACTCATCCATCTGTCCATCCACCCACCTACCTACACATCCACTGAACTACCTAGCCAGCTGGCCAGCCACCTAATCACCTATTCATCCATCCATCCACCCACTTACACATCCATTCATCCATCCATTCATCCTTTCATCCATCTACCCACCTACCTACACATCCACTCATCCATGCATCCATACATCCATCCACCTACCTACACATCCATGCATCCATTCATCCTTCCATCCACCTACCTACACATCCATCCATCCACCACACATTTGCCTGATGTGTCTCCACTTTTAGAACCAGCCCCCTGGCTTCCATGCTACTGCTCTTCCCTGGTCTACTCCCACCTCTCCGGCTACCTCTCCTTAGTCCTCTCTCCCAGCATCTCTTCTACTTGCCCCTTAAATATCTGTGTTATCCACGGCCCTGTCCTTGACCCTGGGGTCGCTCACTGTCCACACTCTTCCACTCTTTGCTTCAACTTCTCCTTTGGTACTGATGATGCCCAAAGTTGTATCTGCACCTTAGGTCTCTTCCTTAAGCTCCAGAAACCCCCTGGATCCCTCCAGTATCAGGTGCTCTGATTCTAAGTTATCTTATCCACAGCCCACTCTTCACTCTGTGATCAGAGAATGGCTCCAGAATCCTGGGGGTCATTTTGACTCCTCTTCTGCTTTGGTCAAGTTCAAATCCCTCCCATCAGGGCAAATCCCATCCACTTAATGGCTCTTTTGTGCCTTCAGAGAAGGGGGCCCAGCACTACCCGAGACAGCGTCAGCTCAACCTCCAATCCACGAGCCTCAACCTGCCTGCTTCTCACTGACCCCAGCGGTAGCCTCTTGGTGTTGAAATAATAACAGTGAACATGTAATGAGTGCCTACTGTGTACCAGGTGCTCACAGTACACTTGTACTGTGCACAAGTGTACTGTGAGCTCAGAATAATGAAAAATCTGCCAATGAAGCAAGTCCTTTGTCAGCTGAGGTTATGACTCATGTATTATTGATGCCCTGAAACTTTGGGTCTGTTCTGACCCTTGTCAGGAGCCTAAGAGCTTCTTGTGTAGATGGTGACCCTGGTGATGGCAACCCTATCCCTAGGGGTCTGGGGATGCTTAGATTCTACTGCTGCTTTTTCTATTACTGTGCTTTCCTGAGAGCTAAGGATTTGGACAATAGTTTTTAACTTTACTGGGCAGCCACTAGGGCTCGTCCACATTAAATGTCATGGTGGTAGAGACTATGAAACAACTTAAGGAGGCCAGGCAAATAGGTCTTGCGTTCCGTCTACTATTTTCTTTAGGGGTATGTTGTATAAATGAGTTAAAGAATGGCCCTTGTGTATTGGTCCCTATGTTGATTTCTTCATGCCTACCTGCACTCAAGTCAATTTTTTACACATCAAATGTCTTTTTAAAAAACTTATTTTATTCAAGTATAGTTGATTTACAATGTGCTAATTTCTTCTGTACAGTAAAGTGATTCAGAAATATATATATATATATATATATATTATATATATATATATATATATATTCTGCAGTGAGTTTAGATAGAGCCCAAATAAGTATGTTTTTTACCCATTTAGGGCCTACCTGCTTTGCATAACCCATAAGTCATGAAACAGCACCCAGCATCTGCTGTCCATAGATAAAGACAAACCCCAGGTCTATAAAAGACCCTAAACCGTGACTGTCCTTTGGAGCTCTCTGACCTAAAGACTGCATACTACGTTGCTGAGTGACCTCACCTAGACATGTGATCCCCTCTTGATGCCCCTCTCCCCTGGGAGTGCCCTTGACCTCTCGCCTTCTGGGTGGTGGCCCTGAGCCTCTGTCCCTGGAAGCTCTCCTGCTGTGAGGGACTCTCCCTTCCAGGTAACCTGTCCAAGTACCATCCAAATAAAGCTCGTTGTGTGTCACTGCCACCTCGTGGTCATGTCTTTTTCCTTCATCGGCCCTGAAATCCTAGAATTCACACAAGGGGTAACTGTGTAAAGAGGCAGATACGTACATATAATTGTAAACATTGACCTGCCACGAGGCTTCCCTGGAGTCTGAGAGCAGGGCTGATAACACCATTGAAAGGGCATTGTTTTTACCTAAAGACACAATATATGCAGGGGTGAATCATTACATGTGCAGAAAATTTCAAGATTAAAAAAATGGCATCAACTCCCTTAATGCAAAGATAAACACATTTAAGGGCTTCCCTGGTGGCGCAGTGGTTGAGAGTCCGCCTGCCGATACGGGGGACACGGGTTCCTGCCCCGGTCCGGGAAGATTCCACATGCCGCGGAGCGGCTGGGCCCGTGAGCCACGGCCGCTGAGCCTGCGCGTCCAGAGCCTGTGCTCCACAACGGGAGAGGCCACAACAGTGAGAGGGCTGCATACAGCAAAAAATAAAAAATAAATAAATAAACATATTTAAAAATTACAGAGCAGGGCTTCCCTGGTGGTGCAGTGGTTAGGAGTCCACACGGGTTCTATCCCTGGTCCACATGCCATGGAGCAACTAAGCCCATGCGCCACAACTACTGAGCCTGTACTCTACAGTCCACAAGCCGCAACTACTGAGCCCGCGTGCTGCAACTACTGAAGCCCATGCGCCTAGAGCCTGTGCTCTGCAACAAGAGAAACCACCGCAATGAGAAGCCACCACAATGAGAAGCCCGTGCACTGCAATGAAGAGTAGCCCCTGCTCACTGCAACTAGAGAAAGCCCGCGTGCAGCAATGAAGACCCAGTGCAGCCAAAAATATATAAATTAAATAAATTAATTAAAAAATATACATTACAGAGCAGATGAATGAGCACACTTGGCTCATTGGTTTGTTGCTGTCCTCTGTGGGCCTAAGGGCTGCCCCCTGGACCATCCCAAGGGAGCCAACTCAGCTCCATTCCCAGGAAGAGGGCACAGCTCTTCCCAGTAGCAGACACCACCGACGGGTGAATGTCAATAGGCATCTCAGATGGGGATGAAGCTAGAGACCTAGTGATCATCACTAGAGATTGTTGCACTTGTAGTAGATGCCAAGTACTTGGATTATTGCAAGTAAGACTGATGAAACTCTGTTATTAGCCTTATAATACAAATGAGGGAACCTCAACTCAGAAGAGTTCATTGACTTGCCCCAAATCACAAATCTAATTGGTGAGAAAATTGGGATTCAAAACCAGGTCAATCTGAGTCCACGAGTGAGAGGTTTGACCACCTCTCTCTGTTGCAGAAACTCAACCAGCCCAAGCATTTTGCAACAGTTCTGACAAAGGGCTGGATGAAGGATGGCAGTGATGGAGACAGGAATTGTGTCTTCTCCTTCTGTCTCCCCCAAAGTTATGGGCAGAGGAAGGTGGGGGAGGACTCAGGGGATGGGCAGGCCCTGCAGACACCCTACATCCTGGAGTCAGACTTGGGTCCTGACCTACTACAGGGCGAGTGTGGTACAACAGGGCTCTGCCTGCCTGAAGCCCAGTTCCACAGGCCCAAGAACCCTATCAGCCTTCCAGACCTCCTTGCTGGTCACCTACAGCACCTGGGCCAAGGGCTTCCCTATTCAAGGAAGAGTGATGCTCAAGTGACAGGGGATGGAATGGGATGCTGAGACATCAAGGGAAGATTCTAGTTCTTTCCAACCCACAACCAGGCTCTTGTTCCCCGCGACAGACCAGTCAAGAACATCCTACCCCTCCCCGCTCCCTGTAAGAACTGATTCTCCAAGTGCTAGTTTCCTAGTGCTGCTGTGACAAATTACTACAGAGTGACTTAAGCAACTGACTTTTTTTGTCTCACTGGAGACTGGAGGACCCAGATCAAAGTGTCAGCAGGGTTGACTCCCTCTCAGGGCTGAGAGGGACAGTCTGTTCCAGGTGTCCCCCCAGCTTCTGGTGGTTTGTTGGCAATAATTGGCCATCCTTGACTTGTAGAAACATCACTCTGACCTCTGCCTCATCTCCACAGGGTGCCCTCCTTGTGGATGTGTCTGTGTTCAAATCTCCCCGTTATAAAGATTCTAGTCACACTGGATTGGGGGACCCCCCCCCCGACTCTAGTACAACCTCATCTTAACTAATTGCATCTGCAAGGACCCTATTTCCCAATAAGGTCACTTTCTGAGGTATGGGGGGTTGAGTTTTTGAGGGGATGCAGTTCAGCCTATAACACTCCACAACTCACATATTTTTCCTTTTCTGTGATGGTTTCCTTTAGCGATGGGCCACTGTGATAGGAGAGCCCCTCATATTCACATACCAGCTGCCCCCACTCCACAACGCCCCCTCGGGCAACAGGGGGAGCTCAGGCGTCTAGGATGCATGTCAGCTCAGTACGTGTTTCTTCCTCTGAGGCCACAGAAGCCTCATCGCAGGGCACAGGCTGCTTGCAGTGAACACACGGTGGGAGAAGGGGGGCCAGCCTAGCGTGAGGCCTTGGGCCACCATCTGCTCTGAAGTGCTGGTTTTTCTCTCCTTCAGTCTTGTTTCTGGGCTGTTCACTGTCTCCTGACCTGGTCCCAACTCCACTGGCTGCAAGCTTTTCCTTCCCTCCCTTCTCTGTTCGCTGCCCTGCACTATGTTTTCGGCTACCACCTTGACTCCTGTTCATGGCTGCCCTGGCCACCTTGAGTAATGTCTCTGAGGGCTGGGCTGACCTGGAATCATCCTACCTCTGCTCCCCTCCTGTGAAGGAAACAAGCACACCAGGCCCCAGCTCCATGGAGGGTCCTGAAAATACGACTCAGAGGATGCAGAGTCCCCTCGTGGGCTGGAGCAACTCTTCAAGGGAACACCAGGTGGTCTGAGGACAACTAGGCATCACCACCTCTCCCCACCTCCAAGGTCTCTTCTGCAGAGAAAAGCAAAGCCAGGAATGTTTCCCCGATCCCCGTCCTGTGTGGCTCTCGGTTAGAGTTTGCAAATGAGAGGTGCTCCTGAAATTAGGAAGAAGGGAGAGGAAAGGCCATTATTCTTTGGAGGCAGCTGTGTAACTGAGCAGGACCCTATGGGCCTTCCCAGGACAGATCCCTTCCCCATATTCTCTGCTGTAAGTTTTTTGCACACACCCTGGGACACCTCTCCCTCACCTTTAAAAATGCTTTGCTGAAACACTTTGGGTAGTTCGGGATTTTTCAGCACGAATCACCCACCTCCTTGCACGACCCTGCAATAAACCTTTCTCTTCTCCAAACTCTGTTGTTTCGGTACTGTTTGGCCTCACTGTGCATTGGGCATGCGAACATGCGTTCAGTAACGGTTGCAGCCACAGCTGTGGGAGCTGGGATTCGGGATGTCTTCCCAGAGCTCTCTTGGGCAGCAACCCTCAGCTGCCACAGAGGATGCCGGTGGGAGCTTCCTAGAGGCTGTTGCCAGTCATGTGATTTCTGGGGTCCCTCTCCTTATGTGCTGCAGGCTGAGCCCTTTGGTGTTAGCTTCCCTGACCTTCAGTCTCCCAGGTCTTCCGCTAGTTCACTATACCCCTAATTCTCTAAATTAAAACTTCGAATACTTGGAATACCCAGACTGAACTTCTGTTTTCCCAAATGAATCCTGATTGAAACAGAGAGAAAGAGTCAATCTCCAATGAGGACAAATGTCTCCAGCCTGCTCCAAGAGTGGGGTCCTCTGGTGTTTTGCTAGGACTGGGAGATAGCTCTTTGGCAATGAGGAATGAACAAAGCAGATCCCAGCAACCAGAGTAGTCTCTCTGAGCAAGCCGCATTGGGGAGAGAAAAAGGGCATTCCAGTGGCCCAGTAAGAAGAAGCAAAGAATCAGAAAAACCCAAACTTGAATCCCTCACTAGCTTAACTCACTGCTTCACCTTTCTGAATCTGAGTCTGTGTTTCCTTCTTGTAAAAGACTGGAAGATCACCCGATGAGTAGAGATCAGGGAGTGGGCGTGTGACCACTCCTCACCTGATCTTGTTATGGGGCTTAGGTGAGATGACTTAGGTAAATTCCTCAGCCCGCGGACTAGCAATAGAAGGCGCCCAATAAATGTTAGTTCTTTTCCTCCTTCTTGGCAGAGACAGTCATTTGCTTAAAAAAGATGCTCCCAGCAGCTTTCATTGCCTTTACTTTCAGCCTGAGGCTACAGCTTCTAACTCTTCCCTGCTATTCAGAAGAAAGAGGGATAAAGAAGCAAAGAACGAACTCCTCAGTGCCCAGCGAATGCTCCCTTCTACTGCAGTGCCGTCTCAGCTAGAACAGCTCCATAAGGCAGTGCATTGGGCCCCCCAAGCCAGTGTGGGGATCACAGACTTACATATAAATGCTAAAACTAGAAAGCCTCCAGCAAAAAGCATAGAGAAATACCCTCGTGACCTTGATACAGGCAAACATTGATCAGGTAGGACACAAGAACACCAACCATCAAATAAATTGATAAATTGGACTAACAAAATTAAAAGTTTTTGCTCATTAAAGGCACTGTTTATAGAAAGGCAAGTTGCAAACTCTGAGAACATATTAGTAATATGTATGTCTGACGAAGACTTGTACCTAGAATGTATAAAATATGTCTGTAAATCAATGATGAAAAGATAAACAACCCATTTAAGATGGACACAAGACTTGAACAGACGGTTCATGAAAGAATATATGTAAATGGGTAACAAGAGCATGAAAAGGTATCCAACTTATCAGGCATTAGGAAAATGCAAACTAAACCCACTATGAGATATCACTTCGCACCCACCAGAAAAGTTAGCACACAAAAGGCTGACCATACTAAGTGCTGGCGAGGATTTGGAACAACTGGAGCCTCATGCATAGTTGGTAGAAGTGTAAAATGTTACAATGATTTTGGAAACCAACTTGGCAGTTTTTTTCAAAGTCACATACACCTACCCTATGACCCAGCAACTTCATTCTTAGTATTTACGTGAGAGAAATAAAAACCCATGGGCTTCCCTGGTGGCGCAGTGGTTGAGAGTCCGCCTGCCGATGCAGGGGAGGTGGGTTCGTGCCCCTGTCCGGGCGGATCCCGCATGCCGCGGAGCGGCTGGGCCCGTGAGCCATGGCCGCTGAGCCTGCGCATCCGGAGCCTGTGCTCCACAACGGGAGAGGCCACGACAGTGAGAGGAAAAAAAAAAAAAAAAAAAAAAAAAAAAAAAGAAATAAAAACCCATCCACAAAAATATTTGTAAAAGAATGGTCCATGGTTGCAATATTTGTAGTAGTGAGTAACTGGAAACAACCCAGTTTGCTGAAAACAACAAACCTCAATAGGCACGGGATAAATAAATTCGGGCAATCCATACAATGCAGTGAAAAAGAACAAACCACCGATAGATGTGACGCCTTGGAGAATCTCAAAAAATTATGTCAGAAAAGCCGGATGCAGGGCTTCCCTGGTGGCGCAGTGGTTGAGAGTCCGCCTGCCGATGCAGAGGACACGGGTTCGTGCCCCGGTGCGGGGTGATCCCACATGCAGCCGAGCGGCTGCGCCCGTGGGCCATGGCCGCTGAGCCTGCGCGTCCGGAGCCTGTTGCTCCGCAATGGGAGGAGGGGCCACAGCAATGAGAGGCCCGCATACGGCAAAAAAAAAAAAAAAAAAAAGCCGGATGCAAAAGATTGACTACCAATTCCCTTTACCCGAAGTTCAGGAACAGGTGAAATTAATCTACGTTGATGGAAATCATGACTGGTTATCTGAGTTGGGGCAGGAATGGGTACTGGCAAAAAAAAAAAAAGTAAGCGGGCACTTTCCAGAGTGATGTAAATACTCTACATCTTGACTGAGGTAGTAATGACATGGGTATAGACAATTATTAAAATGTATTGAATAAACCACAAGGATCTACTGTATAGCACAGGGAACTATATCTGATATCTTGTAATAACCTATAATGGAAAAGAATCTGAAAAAGAATATATATATGTATATATATGTATAACTGAATCACCTTGCTGTACACATGAAACTAACATGACATTTGTAAATCAACTATACTCCAATAAAAAAAAACTGAGTGAATGACCAAATATTATTAAAAATAAAAAAATACATTGAAGTATGCACTTACGATCTGTCCATTTTATTGTATGTTAAAAAAAAAACAGCCCAGTGAATTTCCTTCTCAGATTTCCAGAACAGTTGCCTAGACCTCCAGAGAGGTCAATTGCACTCCAAGGACAAGCAATGGAGCTTCCAGACTAGAGGAGTGGAAGGCAGATCCAAGGAACGAAGGACACCTGGATGGTCAACTTGCACAAGGTAGCCTTGTCTCTGTCACCCACAGAGTGTTAACGTGCATTTATTTTGTGCTAGAACTGTGCTGCTTGTTTCTATGTACCGTTTAATCCTGGGGAAAAAAACACAACAACAAACCAAACCCCGAAGCTCCAAGCAGTGAAACGACGCACAGCTAGGACTGTAACTCAGTCTTCGGATTCCAAGCTGAGGGCTTCCTGTGGTTGTCTCTGGGTGGGGAGTGGGACGACAGTAGGTGGGGAACTCCTGCCCCAAGCTCATCTGAGGGCTGCAGGCTGAGCAAGGCTAGAGGCGGCGTCTTCGCCAGCCAGGGACGCCCACACCAGCTTTCCCTCCTTTGTTGGACACTAACCCTGAAAGTCTTCCCTAGAAGAAGCAGTGGTGAGTCCTGGCCCCCTCTCCAAAAAAGGCTCTCTTGTTTTTACACGGACCAGCGCGCAGAAACACTGCAAATCCCGCCGGGCTCCTGCAGGCCTGGAAGACGCTGGCTCCACAGCACAGCTCCAGCTGGGGAAAGAGCTGGGAGCCCATAAATGGCCAAGGTCATTGGAAAAACCATGAAAGCGGCCTCAAGTGTTAGGCCCGGAGGGCTGCTTGAGTGGAAAACCCAGGTCAACACAGCAGAAAACTGCCCCAGCTTCCAGTCCACCAAAGCACCTGCTTCCTGAAGGGGCTGGGTCCCCGAAGAGACACGATGTCATTGATTTTTATCACGTCTGAGTGAGGTGACCTTCCCGGGGAGGAGACAGGAAAACACGGGCCACAGAAGTGCAAGGTCTGTGCTGTGAAAAGAAACACAATTTGCGGCCTGTTGGAGCAGGTCCCCAAGTTTCAGGAATAAAGCCGCCTTGTCATACTTGCCTAGACCCATGGGGACTGAGAGGGCCACAGAGCCTTAGCGAGTTCCTTCTGTGGAATTGTCTGGAAAATACAAATGTTTAATTTCTTAACAGGCCTATCTAAATGGAAGTTATTGTGGCCATAGAGAAATAAAATATTTGAATGCTAAGCAAAATAGATGAAAAGTTTCTTTAATCTTAAGAAAAATAAAATTGAACAAGACCTTATATATATTGTGATGTGTATGTAATGTACATATGATATATATTCACATGAACATGTGAATATCATGTATATTCACCTGTTGAAAGAATGTTGTTTTTCTTTGATGGTGCTTTAATTTTTAAATTCTGGCTAATTCTATTTTCTCTGTCTTCTGCCAAAGGCAGAAGTTATCATCTCCATTTTATACATGTATATGTTTACTGTGTACTCTGTATACATCAAAGTATTATTAATGAAATGTCTGCACAGAGTTGAACATTAAATAATACCAAAGACTCATAATGAGAGGTTTGCAGCCCCGTGTCTCACCCCAACCCCCTTTGATCTCCCTAAGCTCCGCCCCCCCCACCCCAGCACAATCACCTGTGTTTTTCCTTTGGTTGAGGCTGAACGAGGAAACACACTTAGACCAGAGGCCAACTGTAACGAAGATAAGGTATTTAGGGTTTTGTTTTGTTTTCTTTTTTAACTGAAGAATAATACCATACAGAAAAGTGAACAAATTCGTTGCTACAGATAAAATGTATTGTCACAAAGTGGACACACCCATATCATCACCCAAGTCAAGAAACGGAACATAACCAGCTTTGGGGACACCCTCCCCCCAACACTCCCCTCCCTTCTCCCCAAAGGTAACCATTACCCTCCCTATCATCATTCACGAACTTTGCCTCCTTGAAATTTCTAAAAAATGGAACCACTCAGTATCTGACATAGTTATGTCTCACTTCTTTGACTTAACATTTTGTGAGATTCACTCATGTTGCTGCATGTAGCTTTAATTGGTTACTTGCCATTTCTGTGGAGTTTTCAGTGACCGCAATTTACTTATGCATTTTATGGCTGATGGATATGTGGGTCATTCCCACTGTTGGCTACTGCACAGAATGCTGCCATAACATTTTTGTCTTCTGTTGCATATGTGCATGGATTTTTGTCTATGAGTAGAATTGCGTCATAGGACACATGTGGACCCAACTTTGGTAGATATCAATGGACTGTTTTTTAAAGTACACCAATTTACTTTCTCACCAATAATATGTGAGAGTTTCAAGTGCTCCACATCCTTGCCAGTACTTGATACTGTCAGTCACCTTGACTTTAGCCATTCTGGGGGGTGGTATTGCAGTGTGGTTTTAATTTGCACTTCCCTGATGACTAAAGGAGATTGAATATCTTTTCATCTGCTTTTGGACATTGGATATACTTCTGTGAAATTCTTAAGTCTCTTGTTCACTTTTCTTTTGTGTTGTCTTTTTCTTATTGATCTGTAGGAGGGTTTCACATCTTGGCTATGAGAATCCTTTTCAGATACATGTATCCTTCCATACTCTCATTTGCCTATTTGCTCATTGATGGTCCTTTCTGGTGAATAGGGTCTTAATCACATTAATTAATTAATTAGTCTCTTGATTTCAATTGATCCACATCTTCCTCCTGTATCTTCACTCTGTTTACTGTCTTATAGTTCTCCAATGCCTTTAAGTAGATTTAAAACACAGTTTCTCCAGATTTTCTAGATGTCCCCTACGGAAGAATTGGGCAAAACTCCCTCAGGCAATCACCATGAATTTGTCTAGTTCTTTCCTCTGGCATTTTCATATTTCCACATTCACACTCTGAGTGCAATTTCTTGATTTAACATTCTAGACACTTTATATTGATTTTATATTGTGGTAGGTGAGCATTTATCTATCCTACACTTGTACTCCACCACATCCTTCTATCCTCACAATATAGTTATTTCATAATTTCAAGCTCTCAGCCACATTTACTTTACATTATATTAAGCTATCTAAATAGTATTCACCGCAGATTCATGGGGCCAGCAAGAAAATTTCAGAGTCAGTTATATTTGAGATGATGAGTGAGAATCTCTTTGAAGTTTTCCGCAGCCCCAATCAATATTGTAAAATTGCCAGAATAGTCTCAATTCCAAAGACAGCAAGCTCTCACCATTCTTACACCGAAGAGTTCCTTCTATTTAGGAGTGACCCCCGAAGGACAATGCTGTACGGAATTTATCAATTTACTGAGGCCTGACTCTGAATTGCAGGGACCCTCCCCCCCAGTGCCCACATCTCAAGGAGGCACTGCTGGTCTTTTCTGTTGCCATACATGCCAACCGTGAGACTTGGAAAAATAGCCTCAAAAAGAATTCCAACTGCTGAGCCTGGTGATGGAAGAGAAGATGAATGAAAAGAATCTAAGGTCTTTGCCAGAAAAGAGACGTTTTAGAATAAATTAGAGCGGCGTGTTGAATTCTCTGGTGGCTGGGATGTACGTGAACAGGTCGTGCATCAGCTCTGTATGGAAATGTCCAAAGCTGCTTTTCCAATGTGTTTCATTTGCGTTTAAGTAAGAGGATTAGAAAAGGCTGTGGGATAGACTCCTTTCAGAAGTCAAGAGTTACCTGTGTTGCAACTTACTGTTCCTATAAATACACGTGCACATGTCATTTCACACGTCCTAGGTTTGGTTTGGAGAAAAGAGTCCAGGTGAAGGTCACCCAAAGCAAGGGTGATGCTGGATGTAGAGCTACCTGCCTCCGAGCCCCCCAGCTCCTTCCTCCGGGGTCCTGTCCTTACAGGAGGTTCTGATGGGGAGATTTCATCAGTGTCTGCACTGCCCACGCTCCTGCAGCTTGGGGAGAACCATGGCTTTTGAGCAGGTCGGGCAGGAAAGATCGCACTGAGACAAAGCGGCCTTGCTGCCCTCTTCTGAGTCTGTGACTGTAACTGTTACTGGCAGCAATGCTTTGTTGTTGGTTTTTGTTTTACTGAATTTCTTAGTATGAGGTTCCTGAGGAACCTCTTCACTCTGTTTTCCTTTCCCATCCCTCCATCATCTCTCCATCCCTCCATCCCTCCATCCCTCCATCCCTCCATCCCTCCATCCCTTCATCTCTCCATCCCTCCATCTCTCCATCCCTCCATCTCTCCATCCCTCCATCCTACCCAACTCCTGGCTGCTAGTCGAGGAGCTCTACCCATGCCCCACCATTTGAAACGAACGTCAGTAGGTTTCTTAGAGTCTGTGATCTCCCACGCCTTCAGCACCCATGTGGATGTCCAGCTGTCCTGGCCCCTGCCCTGCATGTCCCAGGAGCATCTAACAGTAGCAGCTTTGACACCAGGGAGACTTTTCAATGTGCTTCATCCATTCACCAGCCATTTATTAAGCATATGCTATGGGCCAGGCAGCATACTGGGCTCAGGATACAAAGGTGACAAGACGAGGTCCCTGCCATCAGGGGTCACAGTCTAGGTAGACTCTGCATATCCATACACACATTGGTACAACACAATGTTATAGATCAGTGACAGAAATCTGTGAGGTCACAAGGAATCAGCAGTGGTGCTAGGAAATTCACCAGGCAAACATGGGGTCGGGGGTGGGTATGGAGAAAAGGAATCCCAGGGGGAGGAAGCAGCATGGATAAGTGTAGGTGGGAAAGTCTCACGTGGTCTGGAAACCGTATGTGATCTGTTATGGCCAGTGAGGGTGGGACACGGAAGAAAGGACCTTTTCTCACGGAACTTATAGTCCAGAGGGGTGGGTGGTCAGACAGGCTCACAACTCTCAGAGGAAGCAGGAAATAGTAAGAGCTTGTTTTAAAAGAATGGATACAGCGCCAAAAGTTTGTACAAAAGGGAGACAGGGTTTGGGTTGGAGGCATCCAAGGAGGCTTGGCGGGCTGGATTTTGAAGAGCATGTAGGATGGACTGCAGTGATGGGAGAACATTCCAGAAGGAAAGGACAGAGTGTGTGTGTGTGTGTGTGTGTGTGTGTGTGTGTGCATAAGAACAAGGCTAATGGGTGGAAGCATCGTTCAAAGAATACAGAACAATGGCAGCAGGACAGGCTCAGTCTTATGAATCAGAGGGGCCCCAAGAAGTTGGGGTGACAACAGCTAGTGTGTGTGTGTGTGTGTGTGTGTGTGTGTGTGCTGGAGTTAGGATGGGGGGCGGGCACAGCGAGGGAAGTGAGTGACATGTGAAATACTGAGTCCCAAGCTGGACTGGATTTGGAGGAAGCTGTTTGGGAAGCCGGGGGTAACTTTGGCACAACTTCCTTGGTTTAAATTTTCTTAATTCTTTTATAGAAAGACATTTCTATATTAAAATAAACATGAAAAAATACAAAATATATATAGGTTTCTTTTAAGATAAAATAATATAACTTCTAGGCTTCCCTGGTGGTGCAGTGGTTGAGAATCTGCCTGTCAATGCAGGGGACACGGGTTCGAGCCCTGGTCTGGGAAGATCCCACATGCCGCAGAGCAACTAGGCCTGTGAGCCACAACTACTGAGCCTGCGTGTCTGGAGCCTGTGCTCTGCAACAAGAGAGGCTGCGATAGTGAGAGGCCCGCGCACCGCGATGAAGAGTGGCCCCCGCCTGCCACAACTGGAGGAAGCCCTCGCACAGAGACGAAGACCCAACACAGCCATGAATTAATTAATTAATTAATTAAAAAAATATATATATTTTTAAAAAATACAACTTCTGAGAAATCACGACTGCCTCCAGAAGCCCGCTGGGTGTGGGTTCCCTCTCATGGCCATTAGGGTGACTAAGGATAAGATCGGAAGTGTCCAGGGAGCGGAGTCAAGATGGCGGACTAGGAGGACGTGGAATTCGCGTCTCCGCACAACTAGGGCACCTGCCAGGCACCGGTGGGGGACCACGTACACCTAAGGGGACGGGAGGAAACCCCAGTGACCGAGTAGGATGTGGGGCGTGGGGGGAGTGAAGGGAGAGACAAGTAGTGGAGGCCAGACAGGACTGGTGACCCTGAGGGGCGGCTGGGGGAGGGGAAGGGATTCCATACTCGAAGGGGGAAATTGCGGAACCATTGGGAAGGCAGAGGAGCAAAAGGGAGGTTTCCCCTGACCACTTGGACCCCCAGGAACCTGCTGAGGTTCTGGGCCTGATCCTCTGCCCACCGAGGCCCCCTCCAGCGGCGCGGGTCCTGAGGGAGTGGGAGGCAGGGAAGGGGGAGCAAAGGTAAAGGCCGGACCTCCAGAACTGGAATGGCTGGGGGAGGGAAGATGTCCCTACACCCAGAGGGACTCACCCACGGTTAGGGGTCCAGCGGCGATGGGGGAGACCCATGGGGAGACCGTGTGGGAGGCATGCAGGAATGGAAGGGAAAGCGGCCAGTGCTTTCCCTGTCCACTTGGGCACTGGGGAGCCTCTTGGGTTCCTGGGCCAATCCTCTGCCCTCGGAGCCTCCCTCCTGCTGCACAGAACCCAAGCCCCACCCCTACACTCCCACCCAGGGCCCCACCTCTACACTCGAAGATCCCCTCTGAGACCCCCTCCAACGCGCTGGGCCTAAACCCCACCCACACACACCGTCACCCAGGGCCCTACATCCAGACTCCGAAATTCCACACTCCAGAGGCCCTCCTTTCCACACGCTGCCTCTCCCCTTCCGGGCAGGTCCTAAGCAGAGGCCCTGCCCCATGCTTGCACGTTGCCCCGCCTAGGTCCCACCCCCAAGGCCTTTTCTGGCTGTAGAGGTCTTGAGCCTAGACCCCGCCCCACACTCAAACATCACCCCTCCACCCACCTATGACCCACCCCACCCTTAACCCCCGCCTAGGTCCCGCCCCACCCTAAACCCTGCCCCTGCCTAAGTTCCACCCCGCCTAAGCTCTGCCCCCATAGCCAAGGTTTATTTTTGTTTGTTTTTCTTCCTCTTTTAGATTGGGGTTCTGTTTTAGCTTGTTGATTCATTGCTGTTGATTCTTTTATATTTTTATTTTTCCCAATAAATCTTTTATTTTTCCATTTTATTTTATTCTTTTTACTTTGTTATTGTTCTCTCCTTTTGGCTTGTTCCCCCGCCCCCCCCCACCCCCCTTTTATTTTTTCCTTTTTCTATTGTGGTTTTATTTTACTTTGTTTCAATTATAGTTTTATTGTTCCTAATATATTTTTTATTTTATTTTGTTTTTTATTCTTTGATATTGTACTGCTTCTTTCTTTCTTTCTTTTTTTTTTTAACTGTGCCATGAAGCTTGCGGGATCTTGGTTCCCAGGCCAGAGGTCAGGCGCCAGCTCCTGTGGTGGGAGCTCCAAGTCCAAACCGCTGGACTAACAGAGAACCTCAGACCCCAAGGAATATCAACTGGAGTGAGGCTGCCTGGAGGTCCTCATCTCAGCACCAAGACCCAGCTCCATCCAACTGCTTGCAAACTCCAGTGCTGGACATCTCAGGTGAAACAGCCAGTAAGACAGGAATACAGCATCACCCATAAAAACAAACAAACAAACAACTAAGTAAATAAAATGAAATAACAAAAAAATATGTTATAGATGAAGGAGCAAGGTAAAAACCTACAAGACCAAATAAATGAAGATGAAATAGGCAACCTACCTGAAAAAGAATTCAGAGTAATGATAGTAAAGATGATACAAAATCTCAGAAACAGAATGGAGAAAATACAAGAAACATTTAACAAGGATCTAGTAAAACTAGGGAGCAAGCAAACAGTGATGAACAACACAATTACTGAAATTAAAAATACTCTAGAAGGAATCAATAGCAGAATAACTGAAGCAGAAGAATGGACAAGTGAGCTGGAAGATAAAATCGTGGAAATAACTGCCAGGGAGCAGAAAAAAGAAAAAAGAATGAAAAGAATTGAGGACAGTCTCAGACACCTCTGGGACAATGTTAAATGCACCAACATTCAAATTATAGGGGTCCCAGAAGAGAAAGGGTCTGAGAAAATATCTGAAGAGATTATAGTCAAAAACTTCCCTAACATGGGAAAGGAAATAGTCAATGAAATCAAGGAAGCACAGAGAGTACCATATAGGATAAACCCAAAGAGAGACATGTCAGACACATGTTAATCAAACTATCAAAAATTAAACACAAAGAAAAAATATTAAAAGCAACAAGGGAAAAATAACAAATAACATACAAGGCAATCCCCATAAGGTTAACAGCTGATCTTTTCAGCAAAAACTCTGCAAGCCAGAAGGGAGTGACGGGACATATTTAAAGTGATGAAAAGGAAAAACCTACAACCAATATTACGCTACCCAGCAAGGATTTCATTCAGATTCGATAGAAAAATTAAAACCTTTACAGACAAGCAAAAGCTAAGAGAATTCAGCACCACCAAACCAGCTTTATAACAAATGCTAAAGGAACTTCTCTCGGCAGGAAACACTAGAGAAGGAAAAGACCTACAATAACAAGCCCAAAACAATTAAGAAAATGGTAATAGGAACATACATATCGATAATTACCTTAAATGTAAATGGGTTGAATGCTCCCACCAAAAGACACAGACTGGCTGAATGGATACAGAAACAAGACCCATATGTATGCTGTCTACAAGAGACCCACTTCAGACCTAGAGACACATACAGACTGAAAGTGAGGGGATGGAAAAAGATATTCCATGCAAATGGAAATCAAAAGAAAGCTGGAGTAGCAATTCTCATGTCAGACAAAATAGACATTAAAATAAAGACTAGTACAAGAGACAAAGAAGGACACTACATAATGATCAAGGGATCGATCCAAGAAGACATAACAGTTGTAAACATGATGCGTCTGACATAGGAGCACCTCAATACAAAAGAAAAATGCTAACAGCCATAAAAGGGGGAATCAACAGTAACACAATCATAGTAGGGGACTTTCACACTCCACTTTCCCCAACAGACAAATCATCCAAAATGAAAATAAATAAGGAAACACAACGGAAATCAAAGTAACACAATCATAGTAGGGGACTTTAACACTCCACTTTCACCAATGGACAGATCATCCAAAATGAAAATAAATAAGGAAACATAAGCTTTAAATGATACATTAAACAAGATGGACTTAATTGATATTTATATGACATTCCATCCAAAAACAACATAATACACTTTCTTCTCAAGTGCTCATGGAACATTCTCCAGGATAGATCATATCTTGGGTCACAAATCAAGCCTCGGTAAATTTAAGAAAATTGAAATCACATCAAGTATCTTTTCTGACCACAACGCTATGAGACTAGATATCAAGTACAGGGAAAAATCTGTAAAAAATACAAACACATGGAGAGTAGACAATACACTACTTAATAACCAAGAGAACACTGAAGAAATCAAAGAGGAAATCAAAAAATACCTAGAGACAAATGACAACGAAAACATGATGATCCAAAACCTATGGGATGCAGCAAAAGCAGTTCTAAGAGGGAAGTTTATAGCAATCCAAGCCTACCTTAAGAAACAGGAAACATCTCAAATAAACAACTTAACCTTACACCTAAAGCAATTAGAGAAAGAAGAACAAAAAAACTCCAAAGTTAGCACAAGGAAAGAAAAGAGGCAAGAATATACAATGGAGAAAAGGCAGCCTCTTCAATAAGTGGTGCTGGGAAAACTGGACAGCTCCATGTAAAAGAATGAAATTAGAACATTCCCTAACACCATACACAAAAATAAACTCAAAATGGATTAAAGACCTAAATGTAAGGCCAGACACTTTCAAACTCTTAGAGGAAAACATAGGCAGAACACTCCATGACATAAATCACAGCAAGATCCTTTTTGACCCACCTCCTAGAGAAATGGAAATAAGAACAAAAATAAACAAGTGGGACCTAATGAAACTTCAAAGCTTTTGCACAGCAAAGGAAACCACAAACAAGACAAAAAGACAACCCTCAGAATGGGAGAAAATATTTGCAAATGAAGCAACTGACAAAGGATTAATCTCCAAAATATACAAGCAGCTCGTGCAGTTCAATATCAAAAAAAAAACCCAATCCAAAAATGGGCAGAAGACCTAAATAGACATCTCTCCAAAGAAGATATACGGATGGCCAACAAACACATGAAAAGATGCTCAGTGTCACTAATCATTAGAGAAATGCAAATCAAAACTACAATGAGGTATCACCTCACACCAGTCAGAATGGCCATCATCAAAAAATCTACAAACAATAAATGCTAGAGAGGGTGTAGAGAAAAGGGAACCCTCTTGCACTGTTGGTGGGAATGTAAATTGATACAGCCACTATGGAGAACAGTATGGAGGTTCTGTAAAAAACTAAAAATAGAACTACCATATGACCCAGCAATCCCACTACTGGGCATACACCCTGAGAAAACCATAATTCAAAAAGAGTCATGTACCACAATGTTCATTGCAGCTCTGTTTACAACAGCCAGGACATGGAAGCAACCTAAGTGTCCATCAACAGATGAATGGATAAAGAAGATGTGGCACATATATACAATGGAATATTACTCAGCCATAAAAAGAAAGGAAATTGAGTTATTTGTAGTGAGGTGGATGGACCTAGAGTCTGTCATACAGAGTGAAGTAAGTCAGAAAGAGAAAAACAAATACTGCATGTTAACACATCTATATGGAATCTAAAAAAAAAAAAAAATGGTTCTGATGAGCCTAGGGGCAGGACAGAAATAAAGACACAGACGTAGAGAATCGACTTGAGGCCCTGGGAAGGGGAAGGGGAAGCTGGGACAAAGTGAGAGAGTAACATGGGCATATATACACTACCAAATGTAAAATAGATAGCTAGTGGGAAGCAGCTGCATAGCACAGGGAGATCAGCTCAGTGCTTTGCAACCACCTAGAGAGGTGGGATACAGAGGGTGGGAGGGAGGCGCAAGAAGGAGGGGATTTGGGGATATACGTATGCATATAGCTGATTCACTTTGTCATACAGTAGAAACTAACACAACACTGTAAAGCAATTATACTGCAATAAAGATGTGAAAAGAAAGAAAAGAAAAAGAAGGGATAAGATCGGAGATGCCCTGACATCCCTGGTTGATTTAACTTTTATGGCACCTCTGTGAGGTAGAGGCAATCACGCCTACAGATAAGAAAACAGGCCCAGCGAGGGTGTGTAACGTGCTCGAGGTCACACAGCTCATGAGCAGCAGAATCCGAACTCAAACCAGGTTCTTGGTCCAAGTACAAGTTCTTTCTGCAACAGACTGGGTGTTTGATAAATGAGATATGGGGGAAAATAAAGCTGAAATAGGTTGTTGCTAAATCACGGAGGTTCTTGAAAGCCAGCCCAAAAGAAAGGTTGCAAGCCAAAAAGAATATTCACGGCCCACTAGGGTTAGACCCAAAAGGTGAGAAGAAGAGGAGCAATATGGCCCTAAGAGATCTAGTTATTCTCATCCCAGCTTCTTTGGAGCCACCTCTTATCCTTGAGACTGAGAGTGACCGGCACTGAGCAGTGGCACTGTTCCCATGGATATAGTAGGAAGCACACCTCTTTGTCTCTGTTTTCTACTTAATGTTGTTCTGCCATGTACAGAGCCCTCAGAATCACCGAGCAGCCCCTTCTGGAACTGAACACTGGAGAAAGGGTGTCGGCCATCTGTAACTTCTCCCAAGGTGCCCTTCCCACGACTAGGATATATCCCGTAGTCGATGCAACAGGAGAGAACAGTGTCACCGGGTCTGAAAGGAAATCGATGGAGAGTGGGAACCGTTGCGGGCAGTTGCAATTTTCTAGATCTATTACTTTGCATTTGGAGATCAGTGAAACAACGTCGTGTTGCTATGAAAATCAAGAGATTTATGTGGTTCTCATCGTAGGAAAACAACAACTTCATAAAGGACCCCAAGTGGTAACTTAGTGGAAATAAAAAGGGAAGAGTTGCTTGTGGCTTGAGATAAGTGGAAAAGTGCTCCCTTGACTAAGAAATGGTGGTTACACTTTGCGACTGAATGTCATTGTCTATCTTCCTTTCCTTTTCTTTCTTTAGAATGAGCTGAGAGAGCTTGTTGAGAAACCAGCCAACATCCTGGAGATCCTCAGGCCACCTCAAATACTGCTGTTTCTGGACGAATCCTCGGATGGAGCGATGTTTCATCAGCTGGTACTGGGACAGGGACCCCACCACCACCATGATGAGGGCGCCACTGAGGTCAGCTAAGCACCAGCTCTGGGCGTAACTGAAGGCTTCGAGGCACCACCCGTCTCTAAGGAAGTGTCTGCTCACGAGACAGACAACCTTTCTGCTGCTCCACAGGGCATCCTGGATGTTGGCGATGTGGTTTTCCCCGGGCAAAAAGTCTCTCTCTTCAAAGCACAGGTTAAATCTGTTTCGGTCGCTGTACTGGGCATCCAGGTGTTTGAGCAAAGCATTCTGCACCCATTCAAAGTCTTTGCTACTGAAGCGCAAATAGGCATCGTATTTGTACGTCTTATTCTCTTCCCTTGATGGGGTCTTTGAACACCAGTCTCTGGGTTTTCTTATAACAGATGAAACAAAACCCCCGAGACTTCGTAACGATGAGGATGGCCACGAGGAACAGAGTCAAAGTGACAGCGAGGAAGGTGAAAAGGGAAAACTTTAGGGACTTTAAAACTTCGTCTTCATCACAATCTTCCGTGGAAAGAGAGTAGAGGGAAGCCCCAGCCATGGAGCTCGGGTACATGCAGTATATGTCTGCCGGAGAGCCAAATATTGTGACGTTGGTTTGATTGAGCCAACTGATAAAAGCGCTAAGTTCACACTCACAGATGAACTTGTTATGAGTTATGTCCACAGCACTCAGCGATGCAAATAAATCAGGATCAGGAGAGAGGAGCTGGTTTCTGGATATATCCAGGACCTCTAAATTAGCAGGTAAGTCGCCAGGAAAAAGAACGGTCAGCCTGTTGTCCCTGAGGCTGAGTCCCCTCAGTGCAGTCAGATGACGAAATACTCCTGGTGGAAGGAAATTCAGGTAGTTTTTATTCAAATACAGGACTCAGAGATGGGAAAGCCCCTTAAAAACACCCCAGCAGAACCCGGCTCCCCAGGCAAGCTGCAACATATTTTCTTCAAGGAGAAGCTCTTCTAAGCTGAGGTTCTCTGAAGGGGCATGGTCTTGGTTACAAAAGGAAAAGCGATTTTGATTTAAAATGAGAATCTGGAGATGAGGTACCTGGAGAAGGAAGTAGAGATTATCCAGATTTTCCAGCCTATTCTCTGATAAGGTGATGAAGTTAGCTGTAAGTGCGATGTTTGGCAAAGTAGCCAGTTTATTGCCACTCAAGAAGATATTAGGTATGCTTGGAAGAAAATAAATAGTTTTAAGAGCATTGTTCCGGAGATCCAAGGTGTTTAAGTTTTCCAGGAATCTGAATGTTTGGTCCTGAATGATCCGGATGTGATTCTTTTGCAGATCAATATAGGCTACCTTAGGTAGCCCATAGAAATCAGAATTATACAATTGCCCCAGAAGGTTATGTGATATATTGAGAACTTGGAGGTTGTCGAGTCCATAAAATGCTTTGTCTGCAATATTGTTTATCTTGTTGTAGGCGACGTTCAGAACCTTCAACTCCTTGAGCGTCTCAAAGAGTTGGAAGTCCAGGGAGAAGATAAACCCATGTGAAAGGTCCAGCTGTATCACTGAGCTTCTGGCCAGGCCGGCAAAGGTGTGCTGGTCCGGGTCTTTCATGTTAGTGAAGCCAAACCCAGAACCCATCACGTGATGGGTAAGAACCAAAGAGAAAATCTAGCTTCCATTGATGGCATTGTTGAAGTTTCTTGTGATGTCCACTGCCCAGCCATCGCCAGAAACATCTAGGGTTTCCAGGACCATGTTTCTGAATGGGTTCAGACACTTCCGCCAGTCCATTGAGACCCTGTTGTACAGGTTGTTATCAGCAAGGCTTAAAAAGGAGAGTGTTTTTCCTTGGAGGGGTTTGAGCTCGTGCTCACAAACAATGGTTATTTGGTTGAGGGAAAGATCGATGGGCTTCAAGAATTCAATTCCAGGAATGAATGATGAAGGTAAAGACTTTGAATCTGATTTTTGGATAGGTCCAAGTGAGTCAAAGACCCCAAATTTCTGAAATAACCATCTTTTAATACAGCACCGGAGAGACCACAGTAAAACAGTCGAAGTTCGGAGAGATGGGGCAGTTCCTGAAAAGCATCTGGGTGCAAGAAGTCTATCTGACTTTTGCCCAGGTCCAAGATTCTGAGATTGGGCAGGTTTTGGAAGGCTTCTTTGTCAATGGTCAAGGGGGTAAACTGAGTCCCGAGCTCCAGCAGCTGCAGCTGCTCCAGGAAGGGGAGGGATGCGGTTGTGACTGTCCTGATGTAGTTGAAGCTGAGCAGGAGACTCTTGGTGGTGTTGGGGACCTGGGGGACTTGGGTGAGGTTGCGGAAACGATATAAGGCTCTCCAGCCATCGAAGAAGCAGGAAGAAATTCCAAGCGTGGGACTGGCCATGAGCACCATTCTTAAGAGAAGGTCAAGGTGGTCTCCCATGATCCTATGGAGAAGACGAAAGAGTGAAAACACAGGAATCTAAGCTCAAGGCATTGCGCATGGGTGCTCAGCGCTTGGGGGATTCCTCTGTGATGTGGCTGTTTCTTAGACCCTTTGATTCTCTGGATCCAAGGCTGTAGCTGTTGGCAGATACTGTCTGGTGTAGACAGAGCTTTTCTCACTAACATTTATGTTGCATTTTTCTACATGGCGAGCACGGTTCTAAGTACTTTCGAAATATTTCATTTAACCTTTATGATAACTCTGCATTCATTCCTAAGTCTGTGCCTTCATTCATTCAAGATTTGCCGATGGAAGTTGGAAAAAACAGCAGGAGGAGATACATTTTAATTTCACCTCAGCCAGGGACCCCATTCCTAGCCCAAGGCAGGCTCAGCTGAAGAGTGGAAAATGAATCCACTGATTTTCTTCCCCCTCTAACCTGTCAAGGATACTAGGTCATCTCCATTCATCCATCCTTACTCCCTACACAGTGCATCTCATAATATAAAAACTGGGTACGTCGTTTTCCACAAAGAGTCAACAGTTGAACAAAAATGTATTAAGCACCTCCTGCACTCCTGGCACTTGTGTGACCCCATGAGTGTACAACTGAACAAAAAACAGTTCCCTTGCCTAAGCCCAATAGGTGAATTCACTGTCTGAGCTCAGCATTTGCTTCACACACACAGCAGCAAACGGCACTGAATGAGTGTGTCTGGTTATGTTCCCAGTGCTGTGCTGGGAGCTGTGAGGGGTACAGAGAAAGTGCACGAGGGTCCACCCCTCAGAGAGCTTCGCCTCTACCCATCTGCACGGCACCTCCACCTTGGTGCCTGCGAAGTATTCAACTTGCTCTACGTGTAATATCTGAAGGCGTCTGTTGCGGGGTAAGGAAAGACCTACATGGCTCAGGGGGCAGGAGAATGAGGGGGAAAGAAAAGACAGAAATAGGAAGAGGGCCCTTGTTTATAAAACCATCACTGGCACAGTTTCAATATCAGGGTAGACAGAGTGAAGCAGTCATGGTACTAGAGGGGGCACCGGCCCTGGACCACTTGCCAGCTCTGAAGACGTTTCGCTGTGTTGGGATAATTTGTGGTGGGGTTTCCATAGCACCTTTGAGGCTGCGACACACAATTTACAGCAAGTCAGAAGTAGACATTGACTTCTGAGTTGACCCAAATTATCAAAAGCAGGCATTTACACATTAAGGGTAGGGCAGCGTGGTATACTGATGTATACTGTCAGGTGAGATACAACTATTGCCATTTCATATTTGCAATTAAACAATTTCCTGTTGGTAGAAATTAAATATAACCTACTATTAAAAACAAACCAACAACCAGGCATTTAATAATCATTAGAAAAAACTCGCTGAGAATGTTTATCACGGCTCTTAATTTCTCCACCATTTCCACCCAGAGGCTCAGGATAACACAGCAGGGTCACCTCTGTTCTCTGAAACGTCATCCACACTTCAGCAAGTCCTGTCAGTTTCACCTTCCGAGTCTACTCGGTTCAAGCCGCCATCTCTTGATGGGGCTAGACTTGAGACTTCTTACTGGTCTCTCTTATATCTGGGCTGACTCTCCATTTTCCAAACAGCAGCCAGGGTGTTCTTCTAGAAACATAACCCAGGTGATACCAGGCCTCTCTGCACAGAACCCTCCCTTCTCCTCCCACTGCTCTGGGAATAAAATCCTGCAAAGACTTCCTTCACCCAGCTCTCGCCTGTCTCTTCAGCATCCCCCTCCTCAATAACTTATTCAATTGATATCTGCTGAGCATCTATGTATCTGGCACTGTTTTAGGAAGAGGAGATACAGTGGTAAACACAATAGACCAAGCCTGCCCTTTTGCTCTCCAAAAATGCACGTTTGCATCATAAACCAAAACTTGCACCCGATTTCAGAGGGTTCACTGACCTCCTGAAGGCTACCCCTTTCAACCTCATGATGAGAACCCTTAGTCTACATATAACAACCACCACGTTTTATGTTCTAGAACGGGGCTTGGAAAACTTTTTCTGTAAAGGGCCAGATGGTAAATATTTTAGGCTTTGCCGTCCAAATACTGTAGTTTGCCAACCTCTGTTCTAGAAGAAAAGAGAATAGAGACTTTGATTTCACAAATGAGGATTTCAAGTGACTGCAAGATAAATGTGTTCTGATATTGAACTCGTATTTGCAGGAAAGAACTAGCTTGGCCCCCAAGCTGCTGACAGTTTTGCAGCTGTTGTTTTATCCAAACATCAGAATGAATTCTCTTCTTATGTAATCTGACAGGAAAATCCCTGCAGAGACATGGAAGTGAGAACACCAGCTCAGAATAACAGAGTTAAGATGTCTAGTTTCAATTCTGTCTTTTTACAGACCACTCAGGGCTGGCCTCCAAATGCCTACACTGTACTGGGCGGCTTGACCTTGAATTTGTAGTAATAACAGGTGAAAGAAAGCCCCAAACAATACATATTCAAGATACTGAATTTTCAAGTCCATAATAGGGAAGCTAAAATTAGGGCTTCCCTGGTGGCACAGTGGTTGAGAGTCCGCCTGCCGATGCAGGGGACGCGGGCTTGTGCCCCGGTCCGGGAGCATCCCACGTGCCGCAGAGTGGCTGGGCCTGTGAGCCATGGCCACTGAGCCTGCGCGTCCGCAACGGGAGAGGCCACAGCAGTGAGAGGCCCGCATACCGCAAAAATAAAAAATAAATTAAAAATAAATAAAATTAAACCGTAAGGTAGATAAGGCCAGCTGAACAAACAGATTTTAAAGAAAATTATTTGGGCTTATGTCATATTACAAAGATATCGTGCAGACCTATTTTCTTATGAAATACAGCAAGGTGTGAAACAGGTACATCTTCATCTCTGAAGCAGACTTCTCTGGGTCAGGTGCCAGGACAAGTGAGCAGAGGGGCCAGGTGAGCTGAGCTGACAGGAGTCTGGAGGGGTTATTCATGAAGACAGAAGCTGGGGGGAGGGACCACCCACGCAGGGGTGTCCTGATGAGAGCCAGGAGCTAAAACGCGTTGAAATAAATATGAATGAGCACTGATACAGGGCAAATCTAATTCAAAGATGAGAACCAGGCGATGAAGTTATTTCAGACCCGACCAGACCTCAGAAAGATGAGTGAGCCAGAGTGAAGTGTAGGCAGTGAGACAGACCAGGGGGGCAGCAGCTATGGACTTTGGGGACCCAAGAGAGAAGATCAAATGACCTAAAACCCCAAACCCCTGAATGCAGGTCGCTGACAGCAGCTTCTGACCCTGCGGAGGAGGGCGCCATCTAGTGGTGGCTGGAGTGAGTTCTCTGAGGCAGCAGGTAGAGGAACCCGACAGCGCGCTCCTAAACCATTATTGAAAAGATGGTGAGCAGGTACTCACACTGTTAGTTCTGCCATCAGGCGACATAGGCATTCCTTCCTAAAAATCACTCAGCTACGCAGAATCACACAATAAAACCACAGGGCTTCTGGGAAAAAAGAGGACGGCGTATAGCACTCAAAACCTTCATCGGCGGCACCAGAAAACCTCATAAAAACGGTAGCACCATCTTATACGTGTTAGGCGGTTAAGAAATACATACACACTACAATAAATATTCCTTTACCTTGTAAAAGACCTGAGCGTTGCTGCCTCGGGAGCTACTGTGAGGTGCTGGTCGGAGGGGTTTATTTGGTATCAGGGGAGGTTGTACACCAGGTGGGGATGGGTGTTGGCTCAAATCACAGGCGGAGCAACGAGGTCACTGGCAGATTTTTGAGGTCTTTTCCTTCCTCATATGTAGGTCGGTTCAGCTGGGTACAGTTTTCTTCATTTAAACTTAAGATATGGCACAGAAGCAAATGCAAATTTCATGTTCACTAATATGTTAATGTTCCCTAATATATCAATATTGTTCCTTAATATGTCAATCGTGTTGGAACAGCTTCATTATTTCAGAACAAGCATTATAGCAGAGCTGACTGAACTCTCATTCAAGGCTAACAGTTCCAATTAAGAGTAGAAAAAAAGGAGGTTTTATATATGAGTCTACCCTCTGTGCCTGTGTGATAGAGTTTGGAGAACCCATGGGACTGGCTTGGGAATCATCCCTGGGGACCAGTGCGGACTCAGGTCCCAAAGGGCTCAGAGACTCGAGTGGATAGTGTCACCTCCAGCAGCTTCAGCTGGTTCCTGTTTCAACAAGAGACTGAACGGGAGAAGGAAGTTCTCAATCCTGGCGACACATTAGCCACCAGGGAGCCTCGAGCCCGCTGAAGCCCAGGCTTCCAATAGACCAGTTAAATGAGACTCTTAGGGGTGGGCCTCAGGGGTCTGTACTCTTAACAAGTATGCAAATTTTGTACACACCCACATTTTAGAATCACTGGTATAAACCAATGGTTCTCTAACTTGGCCATACACTGGAATCACTGGGGGACTTTAAAAACAATACAGGTACCTGGGTCCCATCTGAGAGGTGAGGTTGTCCTGGGGTGTGGCTAAGGCATCCCGAGTTGTTAAATCTCTCCAAGTGATTCCGATTTCTGAAGGTCAGCTCACACGGCTGCAATTCTGACTGGACCTTGGAACCACATAGGGTGCTTTAAAACTGCTGACTCGGGGCTTCCCTGGTGGCGCAGTGGTTAAGAGTCCACCTGCCGACGCAGGGGACACGGGTTCGTGCCGCGGAGCAGCTGGGACCGTGAGCCATGGCTGCTGAGCCTGCGCGTCCAGAGCCTGTGCTCCGCAACGGGAGAGGCCGCAAGCAGTGAGAGGCCCACGTACCGCAAAATAAATTTAAAAAAACTGCTGACTCCACAGATCAGACACAGAACTACCAAAAGACCCTGCAATTCCACTTCTGGGCATATATATACCCCAAAGAATTGAAAGCAGGAACTCAAACAGATATTTGCACACCACATTCATAGCGGCATTATTCACAATAGCCAACAGGTAAAAACGATCCCAATGCCCACTGACAGATGATGAATGAGACAAAATGTGGTACACATACGATGGAATACTATAAAGTCTTAAAAAGGAAGGAAATCCTGGCACATGCTTCATCATACGTGAACCTTAAAGACGTTATGCTAAGTGAAATAAGCCAGTCACAAAAGCGCATATACTGTGTGATTCCACTGAGATGAGGTCCTTAGAGTAGCCAAATTCGGAGAGACAGAAAGTGGAATAGAGGTTGCCAGGGGCTGGAGGAGGGAGGATGGAGAGCTATGGCCCTGTAGCTTCAGAATTTCTATTTGGGATGATGAGAAATTTCTGGAGATGGCTGATCGTGAGAGTAACACAGCAATGTGAATGTCCTTAATGACCACTAAACTGGACACTTAAAATGGTTAAAATGGTGAATTTTACGCCCTGTATATTTTACCACAATCAGAAAATAAAATTAAAGAGAAAAAACCAACACCACTGCTACCTGAGCCTAACTCCCGGAAATTCAGTTCAGTAGGTCAGGTGGAGCCAGGGAAGTGCATTTTATGGCCCAGGTACTTTTTTTTTTTTTTTTTTTTGCGGTCGGGGAGCCTCTCACTGTTGTGGCCTCTCCCGTTGCGGAGCACAAGCTCCGGACGCACAGGCTCAGCGGCCATGGCTCACGGGCCCAGCCGCTCCGCGGCATGTGGGATCCTCCCGGACCGGGGCACGAACCCGTGTCGCCTGCATCGGTAGGCGGACTCTCAGCCACTGCACCACCAGGGAAGCCCTGGCCCAGGTACTTTGAAGCGAGTGGTCCTCAGGCCATGCTTTGAGAGACGCCGGTCTAAAGGATTCCCTCCAACTCAGAAGCCCCGTGATTCTCTTAGAGGAAGAGGGCTGGTAAGAAATTCAGAGGGCTGTGGAGAACTGGGTTTTGATTATTGAGGCTAACTTGTGTCGAGGGCTCTGAGGGGTGACAGGAAGAGCACAATCAATGCGGGCCTCAATACTCCTGCCAAGCGCTGTTAATTAAGATAATGAGACCAGAGGGAGAAGGGTCGGCAGCCTCTCCTTTGAGTGGAATTCATTTAGCTTTAATCCCAGCCGTCAGCAGAGTGGGTTCCCTTTCTTGACTTAGTTGCCTGCTCAGCAGAGCCGCGGGCCTCACGTTGGGTGAGTTACGGGCCGTGGTGTCTCCATGGGCAATGGGGAAGCCTGCACGCAGGGGCACCTCTGCTCCCTGGGCAACACAGTTAGCCTTCAGATCCCATTGGCTGGGGCCAGGGCTTCCCCTGGGCTAAGTTAAATGCTTGATCCTTAACAAATAATACTCATAATGGGCCCTTTGACAGGATCCGAGATTCTGAGCTTGGCTACAAGGCTAGAGAGAGAATGTTTCTCCTGGCAGGTGGTGGCTCACATCTGGCAGGCGGTTGGAGCGCTGGGCATGGAGGACCGCTGTCTGAGCAAAACAGTTCATTCATTTCCAAATGGAGAGGGTTTTTCCAAGGTTCACATAGTAATAAAAATCCTGGACTGACACCTTATTTTTGATAAAGGAGGCAAGAATACACAATGGAGAAAAGACAGCCTCTTCAATAAGTGGTGCTGGGAAAACTGGACAGCTACATGTAAAAGAATGAAATTAGAACATTTCCTAACACCATATACAAAAATAAACTCAAAATGGATTAAAGACCTAACCGTAAGGCCAGACACTATCAAACTCTTAGAGAAAAACATAGGCAGATACATCACAGCAAGATCCTTTTTGACCCACCTCCTAGAGAAATGGAAAGAAAAACAAAAATAAACAAATGGGACCTAATCAAACTTAAAAGCTTTTGCACAGCAAAGGAAACCATAAACAAGACAAAAAGACAACCCTCAGAATGGGAGAAAATATTTGCAAATGAAGCAACTGACGAAGGATTAATCTCCAAAATTTACAAGCAGCTCATGCAGCTCAATAACAAAAAAACAAGCAACCCAATTCAAAAATGGACAGAAGACCTAAATAGACATCTCTCCAAAGAAGATATACAGATTGCCAACAAACACATGAAAGAATGCTCATCATCATTAATCATTAGAGAAATGCAAATCAAAACTACAATGAGATATCACCTCACTCCAGTCAGAATGGCCATCATCAAAGAATCTACAAACAATAAATGCTGGAGAGGGTGTGGAGAAAAGGGAACGCTCTTGCAACCCTCTGTTGGTGGGAATGTAAATTGATACAGTCACTATGGAGAACAGTATGGAGGTTCCTTAAAATCTAAAAATAGAACTACCGTGCGACCCAGCAATCCCACTACTGGGCATACACCCTGAGAAAACCATAATTCAAAAAGAGTCACGTACCACAGTGTTCAATGCAGCTCTGTTTACAATAGCCAGGACATGGAAGCAACCTAAGTGTCCATCGACAGAGAATGGATAAAGAAGATGTGGCACATATATACAATGGAATATTACTCAGCCATAAAAAGAAATGAAATTGAGTTATTTGTAGTGAGGTGGGTGGACCTAGAGACTGTCATACAAAGGGAAGTAAGTCAAAAAGAGAAAAATAAATACTGTATGCTAACACATGTATATGGAATCTAAAAAAAAAATGGTTCTGATGAACCTAGGGGCAAGACAGGAATAAAGATGCAGATGTAGAGAATGGACTTGAGGACAAGGGGAGGGGAAGGGTAAGCTGGGATGAAGTGAGAGAGTGGCATGCACATACATACACTACCAAATGGAAAACAGATAGCTAGTGGGAAGCAGCCGCATAGCACAGGGAGATCAGCTCTGTGCTTTGTGACCACCTAGAGGGGTGGGGTAGGGAGGGTGGGAGGGAGACGCAAGAGGGAGGGGATATGGGGATACATGTATATGTATAGCTGATTCACTTTGTTATAAAGCAGAAACTAACATACCATTGTAAAGCAATTATACTCCAATAAAGGTGGTAAAAAAAAAAAAAAATCCTGGACTGAGTCCACATGTGAATACGTTCAAGGTCAGCCTTGGAAAAAGGCTCAAGGCCAGGGCACACGGTGACCCTCCCAGGGCAAATGTGTTCTCCAGATGCAGAATACAGCATCCCATAGGGACAAGCCATCAAACGAGCACTCTTGAAGGCTGCAATGTCGCCGGGGCCATGGTCCTTCCAGCCCAGCGTTCCGCCTCTGACAACAGTTCCAATAAAACCCATGGGTGACTGCAGTGCCTCGAACCTCCGAGTTTGCTCCCCAGGTACACGTCCAGCTTCCTCCCCAAACCACCATGACTTTGAGGCTCTTCTGGGTGTCCTCTTTTTCATTCAACACCACCTCTTTTCGTGGTGACCAGCTGCTGTACTGAGAATTTGTGCTTGTCCTAGAGTAACTCTTCCCAGGCCAAGCCTCCCACTCTGTACTGGTCACGGTTGGATGCTGGGGAATCCCTGCCTGCAAGGGTCTCAAGGTTTCTAGAAAGACTCTAGAACAGGGATGCCCCAAGTGATGTCCCCAGACAAGCAGGATCAGCACCACTTGGGGCCCCACCCCAGTCCTCCTGAATCAGAAGCTCTGGGGCTGGGGCCTGGCAGGTTGTTTTCTCAAGCGCTCTGGGTAATTCTGATGCACACTCACATCTGAGAACCACTGGGTTCAATTCTGGAGGGAGGAAAGAAATATATCCTGATAACTACAATACCGCAGAGTGGGCATCTTCGCCTGCATGCTCGTCCCCACAGAGCTCTGAGCTTCCTCCCTTCCCTCATCCTCCCAGTCTTTGGGAGGTATCATTGTTTCCCCATTTATACACATGAGAAAACTAAGACCCAGAGCAGTTAAGTAACTTACTTAAGACCACACAGCTCTGTCTACTCCCTAAGCCTAGCGTCTGTGGTGTGGCTGCACAATTGGGTCAGTACAGGGGTACTGCTGTAGCCCACCTCTTGGTCATCATCTGCTGATCTTGTGGTCACTTCCCCTGGGTCACAAAGGGTATGAGCCCTGGCTCCCAGGGAGAGGTGAGCCTCTCAGCCCCTCGCCCCTTTCAGCTCCGCGGGAAGGCCCACCCTACCCTGAGATGGTCCCTTTGAAATGCTGAGTTCTCTCCCACTCTCTCAGCACGACCTTCCTCCTTCCGGGTCTCTTGGGCCTTTCCTTCCACTACACTGACTCTCTGATGGCCGCGTAACTCCCCTTGAGCCTTCCGTGACCTTTAAATGCATCTGCTTCTTTACACCTCCCATGGTTCTAGACTCCACAGACCTTCTCTTCAAACCCTCTTTCAACACCTCCAGCTCAGATGCCTCCTTGCTCTGCTATCCCATCTGTCTATACCAGCCACCTGCCCTCTGCGTGCCTACACCTGGTGGCTATAGCTCTGTCAGGAAAAACCGCCTTGGTGCCCACACTAATGTGCAGAATCCAATCGTGCTGTCACCCTCTCTCCTACCCCTAACGAGTGATTCCAAACCTTCACGGGCTTTCCCTCACCCATCCCGCCTGACCTTGGCCCTCTCAGAAGATGCTGACCTTGCTTCCTACTTCTAGGAGAGAAGGAAGGTCTGGCTCTTTACATGGCACATGCCGCAGCCATCCAGTGACTCTCTGTGTCTGCCAGCAAGGCCCACGGGAGGGCTTATGGCCCGTCCTGGGGGCAGTGCCCTGCGGAGCCACTGAGGTGAGGTGAGCTCTGGGGTCAAGAGTGTGTGGTGGGACTGAGGCAGCTCAGGCTGGTCCGGCCAGAGAGGGAGGCTTCTTCGTGTGTACCTGGGTGCAAAAACGCTCCATGGCCAGACGTGGCAGTCCGTTCATGCAAAAAAAAAAAAAAAAAGAAAGCGTGCTCCCCACCCACCCTTCTCCTCAGACCCATCACATGCCCGAGGGGAGACAGTCAGCAGCAGCTTCCATGAGCATCGCCGCAGATTCACACAGCAGGTCAAAGCCTGACCTGACAACGGTTCTCCAAAGAGGAAGCAGACAATTAGCGCACTGGGTCTCCGTGCATTGGTGCGACCTCAGGAGAACGGTTTACTGATTTGCTGGTGCCTGGGGGTCTTGTTAGGGTTTGTTTGCATCTCTCCGTGTGCATGATGCTTCGATACAAAGCTTGTCTAGTAAGTCTAGCCCAGCGAGAAACTTCCCTTTCATGTGTCGGGGTGGAAGGGGATATAACAAGAAACTCAGTCAAATGCCTTGCTGAGTTCCCAGGGCTGCTGGAAGCCGGTAACCCTGTCAGGATGGAAATGAGCTGAGTCTGATACGACTTGCTGTTCCAGAACCTATGCTGACCTGCCGGGGTTCCCGCCACCTTTCCTCAGAGCTGCAGACCCTGGGCCAGATCTCTTCTAGGAATTTGTCCACAGCTGCTGTCAAGCTCCCTGGTTTGTAGTTATTTTGTAAATACCCGTTGAATGAATGAAATTGCCACATGCTGCCTCTGGGTCCTCCTCTCTCTTCACGGCCCGTGGGGCCAGCTGCCAGGGTGCTGAGGGCTCATCTGCACTCTGTATCCCTCTGATGGGCTGCTCTTGAGCGGGGGGCGGGGAAAGCCTGGAGCTCTTGAGAGCAGCCGCAGCTCGCCCGCTCTCTCCCCTCCTACCTGGGGGTGGTTATCTGTGCTTATGATCCCATCAGCTCCTGAGAGGGAGCTTGCCCCTTCTTCCTCATCTGGACATACCTTGAAATATCCTCTTGGGCATCTGTAGCATTTCCTCCAAATTCAGAGCATTTGGGGCTATAGCCTTTCTGATCAAACACTGCACCATATTCATCTTTGGTTGTGGACCCTTATTTCCATCTTCAGTACATATGAAACTCTAACGAGGTGGGTGAAGTCAGACCAGCTTCCTTAATTCCCCCACTGGAAGAAGCCTCAGGTACATCAATGCAGATGGTGGCTAATTCTGTGAAGCTCATCTCAGGACACCACCACCAGCATCGATTCCCCTCACTTTCAGTTGTTTGTGCCGTTCGGCCCCACAGCCCCTGCCTCCTGTCTGGGCTGCTGCAGTGCCCACCCCTCCAGCTGACCGCCCACAGCCAGCCTGACCCCGACACCTGCATCTCTCGCTCAGCTAAATGAGGGGGTTGTAGGGCATGGCTCTGACCAGAAACCTTCACTAGCTCCCCCTGCCCACAATGGCCCAACTCTTCAGGGCATAAAACTCCACTGTGGACTGTGATCTATTCCTGGAATGGCTGATTAGAGAGGTCCCTTAGCGCCTGAACCCTCCCATTGGACAGAGGGGAAACTCCATCCAATCTACCTGCTGGCTTATTTAGTCTTGCCTGGGCTCCAGGGATAACTCACCTTCTCCCAGAGTGAAACTGGATCCCAATTTCTCTGCTAATGCTGATCCTGGGCTTGGAATGCTTGTTCCCATCTCATCTGCTCACCCAACTCCAACTCACCCCTCACAGGCTACCCCAGAAGCCAACTCTTTCGTGAAACGGTTCTCATATTCCTACAGGCACTTTATCTCCCTCCCTTGTTCTGTGTACATTTTCACGGTGGCATTTTCATCACATCTTGTCTCCTCCAGATTGTCCATCTCCTGAGGGCAAGGACCCAGTTTTGCTCATGCGGTACCCCTGAGGCACACAGCACAGCTGAAGTGCCCGGTGATATGTTCCCCATCAACATTCTGAAGGACAGTGATTTTCATCAGGAGTGCTTACCTCCGGTCCTAAGGGGCTTCTATTATGTTCTTATTCTAGAGGCACGGGGTCCCTGATTGTTTAAAGGCTTCAGTTTCTGAGACAATGGGGACCTCCTCGCAGCCATGATGGGAGGATGGTCGTCAGTGTTTTTCTGGTGCATCGAGAGAAAGGGCTTTTGTTTTCCTAAGGGAGAACAGGAAAGCTAATTAAGAGGGAGAAACAGAAAATATTACGTAGATGTTTTTCTATGCCACACAGTAATCTTCTCTGTAGGGGTATTTAAAACTGTAGGTGTGTCTCTGATTAAGTGGAATTTTAATTGGAAAAGATCAAGACCCTTTCGTAAATCGAGGCATATGGAACATCAGAGCTGAAGAGACCTGGAGAAATCTCATGCCCAGCCTCTGGGCCAATTAGTCATGGGGGCTTTCTTCCTTGTCCCTCCAGGGAGGGAACTCCATAATCCACTCCATCTTTATTGTCACAGTGGTGGTGAGGAAGCACCTCCCTTGGAACCAGATGTCCCTTTCATGACATTTTTGTGGTCATTTAGTTACTGGGGACCCACACACAGGATGAGGACAATCCACTGTCTTCTCCACAGGGAGCAGAGAGCTTGTGCGTTTCTAGGGAAAAAGCTAGGTTTGCCATCAGAGTTTGACATTTCTAAGCAGTATGATTAAGTAAACTATGGTTGAGCTAGGAGACACCGGATAACTACTGGGTCTCAGATTTAGGATGAGATGGGCCCTGAAAGTTAAGAATGACAGATAGTGGGGGCTTCCCTGGTGGCGCAGTGGTTGAGAGTCCGCCTGCCGATGCAGGGGACGCGGGTTCGTGCCCCGGTCCGGGAAGATCCCACATGCCGCGGAGCGGCTGGGCCCGTGAGCCATGGCCTCTGAGCCTGCGCGTCCAGAGCCTGTGCTCCGCAACGGGAGAGAGGCCACAACAGTGAGAGGCCAGCGTACCCCAAAAAAAAAAAAAAAAAAAAAATGACATATAGTGCTTTTCACCATTTTATTGAACTGAGGCTCAGAGGGTAAGTATGTGTCTGTCACATATCCATCACGTTGTGGAGATAGGATTTGAATCCAGCTGTGAACTTAGTTGTCATTTTGATCTTCAAAAGAAAAACAATCAAAATTGTGGACACTGCAGAATAGATACAGAGCCTCCAAGGATGATTTGCATATGAATCACCCAGAGATCTTGCTGAAATGCAGATTCTGACTCAGTGGGTCTGGGGAAAGACCAGAGATTCTGCATTTCTAACAAGCCTCCAGGTAATACGGATGCTGCTGGCTCAGTGATCATGATTTGTGAGGTAGGGACTTAAGAGAGCTGTTATGGGCCTCACTGCTCATTACTCAGGCTGCCTCATCTCCCAGGAATAAAGTATGACCAGGATGCTGCATGATCACTTTTGAGAAGGGGGCCATACATTCGCCCCCAATTCTTCTTAGTCCTGAAGACTGAAGCATTGGATGGTGCTCGAGGAGGGTTATTTGAGGCTTCTGAGGCAGGGGAGCTGGGCAGGTCACATCGTTTTCCTTGGAGCTAAGGAAAAAGGAGAGCCTTGGGTACCACTTCTCAGGCTCCAGGACAGGCGCCTCTCCTGGAGACCAGCAGGGGGCGCACAAAGGGCAGAGACCAAGGCAAGAGCCTTCTGAGGGCCTCCGGAAAGTCTGGGCTGAGGGGTGTGGAAGCCACCAGGGGCTCTGGACTGAGCCCCGCTGAGAAGTTCCTATTGCTTGCTTACATTTAGAGAGCACGCAAGCGCTCCTGGCAGGCTGGCACAGGGAGAGGAGATCACGACCGAATTTCAAAACAGGACTGTGATGTCTTTTCTTCCTTGGCATGCACCTTAGAAGGAATTACCCACCCCTCCCCCAACCCCTCTGAGGCTCTGAATCTGTTGGGCAGTGTACACAATTTTGATTTTTAGGAAAGGTCAAAATGACAACTAAGTTTGTAGCTGGATTCAAATCCTAGCCCCACAATTTAATAGCTGTGTGACCTTAAGGCATACTTAACCTCTCTGAGCGCCAGCTTAATCACCTATATGATCGCAACAATAATAGTTTCTACTTCCCTGGGGAAGCATCTACAGAGGCTTTTGAGGACCCTCCAGTTTCCGAATGAAGAGCCCAGTTATTGATGTGTAATCCTCTAATATTTCTTGCTTGCTTAAGTAGCCAGACATTATTTATCCAACTGCACCTCACCAGAAATGTATTCTTTTTGGAAACCACTGAAGGGGAACAGTGAGAGAAGGAAACGGAATTATTTCTCAGTACTCTGGGGAGATTTGGTGTTTCTTTTTTCTGCACTCGTGGGAAATTATGTAAAAGTTTCCCCTATTGTCTTTAATATCTTCAGGTGGCAGTCCTCCCAAACCAGAACAAAAACAGGACCATCAAACAGAGGCGTGATAGTCTGAAGGAAGGATGTTGAAAACCCAAATGGTTCAGGTACAAAAATGGCTTCTCTTCTGTCTGCTCATTATAAACTCTTTAGCACACAGTTTTAAAGCATCTGATTGAAAGAAATAATTCCATCCGAGCGGTTATTAAAAACTAACAACTAGCGTGATGCATCTAAAAATCCTTGGGAAAAGATAGCTCACCAAGGAACTGAACATCTCTGTCTTCTGCTTCAGGCAGCACCAATATCCTCAATTAGAAAATTAACATCTGAGACTCTGACAGCCCCCCCACCCCCACGAATGCAACTCAGCTAAACCCCGCGTGTTCAGGGGTAAAGTAAATTGCCAGGAAAGATGGGCAGCTGCCAGGTCAGAAGCCTGAGCAGACAGAGAGCTGGGAAGTCTGATATTGCATCCCCTGAAAGTAATGACACAAAACAATCCGCTAAGAGCGGCAAAAATCATTTGGATTGTGATGTAAATTGGAAGCAGCTGGGGGGAGGCATGGGCAAGAGAAACGTTATTAAACTATGATCCGTTAGACACGGAGAATGGAAATGTGAAGAGAGATTACAAAACACTTGAGAACTGTCCTGGGAGGGATCTGCAGTCTGTGCTGGGTTAACAAGAGCATCAAGAGAAACCTCCCAACTGAGCTTAAGGTAGATAGCCAGTGGGAAGCAGCCACATAGCACAGGGATATCAGCTCGGTGCTTTGTGACCACCTGGAGGGGTGGGATAGGGAGGGTGGGAGGAAGACGCAAGAGGGAGGAGATATGGGGATATATGGATATGTATAGCTGATTCACTTTGTTATAAAGCAGAAACTAACACATCATTGTAAAGCGACTATACCCCAGTAAAGATGTTAAAAAAAAAAAAGAGAGAAACCTCCCTAGGCTGGTAAAATCAAGTCCTCTCGCTCTTTGGCTGAGGGAGACACCCCCTGGTGAGAGGTGAGGGAAGGGAGAGGGAGGGAGTCAGGCCAGGAGGAGGGGGTCCTGCATCTCCAGGCCTGCCTGGTGCAGAGGAGGAAAGATGATTTCACTGGCGGTGCCCCAGGGACTGTAAGCAGGGCACCGCAGCCCCGGTAACCTCTGTGTTCTCTCTGGCAAGTGGACCTCCTGCTCCAGCCCTGAGGCTCCTCGGGTTCGTCCCGGAGACCCTGCGGCTGCGGGGACCGTCGCAAGTGTCCGTTTGACGAGGAATAACATAGGGGACCCATGGATTTGGGAGTCGGGAGGGAGGGACGCGGGTGCTGGGTGCGGGGGCGCCCTGGATCCCAAGGGGAGGGGCCGCCTATAAGGGCTGCGGGCGTCCGGGTCCGGGAGAGGGGGACCGATCTGCAACCTTTGTAGACTCCTGAAATGTCCCTCGAGATCATCCAGGCCAGCATTCCCTTCCCTTCCTCTTCCCATTGTACAGAGGAGAAAGCCCAGGCCCGAGGACCTGGAGTAGTGGTCCAAAGGCACAGCCAGAAGCTGGAGAAAGAGGAACTTGACCCCATGCTCTCTGACTCCCAGCGCAGTGCTCCTAACACTACGCCAAACCGCAAGCTAAAAGCAGAACATTCTGCTACATTCCAGTCAGCAAGGGCCAGCTGGGAGCTGGCGCGATTTGAGGAAGGAAGCCCCGGATTTGTCTGGAGAACCCAGGAGAGGACAGACCCTTTCTGTCCTGCCTTCTCTTTTCTTTATTTCCCAACTCCTCCACTGCTAGAGTTTGCAGGTAAAGGGACCTGTCAAAAGTAAAAAACCGGCTCCCCAGAGGCCTGTGCAACCAAAGGGTTAAAGAGAGGTGACCGTCAGAAAGTGGCGGAGTGGCTCGCTGGGGTGAAACCCAGTTCGGGGACAGATACGGCACTGTCTTGAGCAGGACTGAGATGGGGGGAGCGTGAGGGCAGGCGCACAGACTGCTCGGGTGGGCGAGACCCTCAACCCCACTAACGGTGGGAGCTCGGGTGTAATCACAGAATGGCTGACTCTCCCACCCGCTGGCAGGTGGAACTGGGTGATAGGATGGGCAGGGCGGGAAAGGTCCGTGTAAAACGTGGGACTTAATTACAGCGCAAGGATTTCATCACAGAGTCTTTCGGCTTCCATCCTTGGCTGGCAGCCTGAAGTGAGAGCGACAAATTGCTTCAAGTAGGTCTGAAGGGCCGCATGCAGAGGGGTAGAGCCGCCTTCCCGCTCAACCCTAACCCCACTGTCGGGCGGCTGTGGAGATGGAGGGGTGCTCACACTCTGGCTGCCAGAAGTGGAGGGGGGCGGTCTGCCAGGGCACCCAGGGAGTGCTGAGACCTGGGAGCCCCAGCGGCCAAAACCTGACCGGAAACATCGCCTTGCTGCGGCAGGCCCAGGCTTCACTTTTGTGTCTTGTGGTATCAGGGGCACCGCGTGGGAGAGCTTGGTTCATGACACGTTTACCCTGCTTTGTCCTGCTGGAACTGAAAGGCCAGCAGGGGCCTTGCAACCCGTAGTAGCAAGAGTGCTGGGAAGGAACATCACAGTCTGGAAGGCCTCCCCAGGGACAACCAAAGCCCTCTCCCCAGGCCAGGCACCTGGCTTGGATACCATTTCCATTCACCTGGCTGCAGGGACTCATGTCAGGCCTGGAATGACTTTAGATCCTGAGGTCATTGAGAGAGATGACAACTTACGCCTGAATCGCCAGGACAGCTTAGGCTGTTCTCACCTGTGGCCCTTGAAGTGAGCTTCCATCATCTTTCTCCAGTGTGGCAGGGAAGGGGCTGGTGATCAAAGCTTCTGCTGATTAGGGCCGAGGCCTGTTGCTTGCTTTTCGTGCATTAAAATCCAGAATGGTACACACCCTCAGGGTACCACAAGGTGCTCACGGGCAAAGCCCTCTTAGAGGTTCATATCACTCCCCTGTTTAAACTTTCAGTTACTTCCCTATTCACTGAGATTAACATCCAGATTGCAGACCAAGGCCCTGGCAACTTCTCCAGGCTTGTCTCCCTAACCCTCACCTCTTAGGCTCCAGCCTCACCAGCTGCCTTTCACTTGCTTAGGGTCCTTACACTGCTCCTTCTGCCTGGCATAACCCTTCCCCACGACTCTGCATGGCTCACTCCCATCCATCCTTCAGTCTCCCCTCAAAATGGCACCTCTTTTTATCTTTTTGGCCAGGCTGCACAGAAGGGAAAGGAAATGAGGGGATTCTGAATGGTCAAGCTTTGCTCTAGGTAGACACATAATCGGATTGGATTACTAAGATTGGGATTCAAATCCAGTAAGAAAGGACCCACAGATACTCTTATATGTGATTTTACCAGTCTTGTTCTAAATTTAGCTCTCGGTCAAGTGGAACATATGTTCATGTAATTTTTTTTCATAAAAGTTATGTTTTCCATGCCTCTGTATAAGAATATTTTTCTGCTGCTTCCATATATTACAAACAATTTGGATGGGAGTAAAATTCTTGAATCCTTACTTTCTTCATTCAAAACACTCTGGATATAACTTAAAAAAATATTTAGCATTGTTGAGAAGTCTATAACATAAAATCCATTCCTTTGCTTATAATGCAAATAAAAAATTTCTCTTTTCTGTTTTTCTCTTTCTGACTTAGAGAGTGGCATGGACATATATACACTACCAAATGCAAAATAGATAGCTAGCAGGAAGCAGCCACATAGCACAGGGAGATCAGCTCCGTGCTCTGTGACCACCTAGAGGGGTGGGATAGGGAGGGTGGGAGGGAGGGAGACGCAAGATGGAGGAGATATGGGAACATATGTATATGTATAGCTGATTCACTTTGTTATACAGCAGAAACTAACACACCATTGTAAAGCAATTATACTCCAATAAAGATGTTAAAAAAAATTTTCCCTTTTCTGGATGGTGATAGTGATTTCTAGAAATGGGTCAAGTAATTAATTGTGCCTGGAATCCAGACTATGTTTTTGTACTTTCAGGCAACTTGTCAATTCTGTAACATGTTTTTAAATTATGTCTTTGATTATGTCTTCTATTTGTTCTGATGTCTTTTTAGGAATATTTATTATTCCTATGTCGAATCCCCATTCTCTTTCATTTCTGCTGCTCGGAAAATAGGATTCATTACTGTCTTATTTTCTCACTCACACCCCCTCAAGTGCTCTCGCTCTCTCTGTCTACACACCTGTTATCTTCTTTCTCATAGTTTTCATGCCTGTGTCTTTTCTTCTGCTTTCTGGGTGTGTTTCTCAAGGTTGTCTTCACATGACTGATTTAGAAGATCATAGTGAGCTCTGCTCTTTACTGACACATTGCAACTTTCCGTCAACGTTTTATTTTGAAAAACTACCAGACAAAAAAGTTGAAAGAAGAACACATAATGATCATCACATAGGTTCATTGTTAATATTTTGTTTATGTGTAATATATGCATATTAAAAATGCCGACCTATCTGAAAATAAATTGCAGATATTATAACATGTATCCTTTAAGTACTTCAGCACGGAACTCTTAAAAATAAGGACATTCTAGGGATTTCCCTGGTTGTCCAGTGGGTAAGACTCCATGCTCCCAGTGCAGGGGGTCCGGGTTCGATCCCTGCTCGGGGAACTCAATCCCGCCTGCATGCTGCAACTAAGAGTCCGCATGCCACAACTAAGACCTGGTGCAGCCAAAAATAAAATAAATAATAAATAAATATTAAAAAAAAATAAGGACATTCTAGCAACATGGATGGACCTAGAGATTATCATACTAAGTGAAGTAAGTTAGAAAGACGAATACCACATGATATCACTTATATGTTGAATCTAAAATATGACACAAATGAACTTATCTGCAAAACAGAAACAGACTCACAGACGTGGAGAACAGACTTGTGGTTGTCAAGGGGGACGTGCGGGAGGGAAGGCTTGGGAGTAGGGGATTAGCAGAGGCAAGCTATTATATATAGGATGGATAAACAACAAGGTGGATGGATAAACAACAGGGAATTATATCCAATCTCCTGTGATAAAGCACGATGAAAAAGAATGTATATGTATGTATAACTGAATCACTTTGCTGTATAGCAGAAATTAACACAAGCTTGTAAATCAACTACACTTTAATAAATTGAATGTTTTAAAAAGTAAGGACATTCTCCTCTATAATCTCAATATTGTATCACATTTTAAAAACTTAGCAATAATTCCTTCATATCTAATATCCAGTCCATACTCAGATTTCCTCAATTGTCCCCCAGGTGCCCTTTTTCCAAGTCAGTACATAATCAAAATTAATACATTTTTTTTGTTGTTGTTTTACCTCTTTAGCCTCTTAATTTAGAACAGCTCCCCCTCCCCTTAGCACACTTTTTCCTGATATTAACTTGTACACTTTCCCATATTCTGGATTGTCTGATTGTTTCCTTTTGGTGTATTGAGCATGTTTCTCCATCTCTGTATTTGTTATAAAGTAGAAACTTGGTTTAAATGTGTGATTGATTCTGCCTAAATATTTTTGGCAAGAAAATTCATAGTGACACTATACTCTATATATTGCCCGATGCTCCATTTTTCATGATTCTAAGTTTGATCACGTTGTTAAGGTAAGAACAATCTATTGCAGAGACGTATTTCCCCTTTGAGATTAGCAAGTGGTATGTGGGGTGGTATTTGGCAGAAATAGGAATTTTAATTCCTCCACCGCATGCTTAATTTCCTTGTAATATTTTCTTATCTTCCTTTTTCTATAATAATATCTGCCATCTTTTCATTTCAGATCGTTTTCTCTTTGCTCTGCTTCATGAAGACCATAGCTTTTCCTATCCTTTAGAAAATGCCAAGTACTTTTCTCAATTTTCCTTTTAGTGTCTGCGGAAAACCACTTCCAGAGATCTGGGCATTCTCTAAGTCTTCAGGATGACGGATGCTTTCCCATGGTCCACGGTACATTTTCATAGGTCCTGTCTTGGGTTTTGGTTTACTTCTCAAAGCAGCAGGGACCCACCCAGACCCGGTGTATGTCCACAGAGGCACGTGTAGCTCATTGTAGCATCTACTTGTTCACTTACCTTCCTGTCAAATTTCCTTTCCGGCTTCATCTCTGGGCAACAGGTCAAAGGGGCAGAGCTCTCAGCCCAATTCCTATGTCTATGGGGCTGCCGTCACCTCCATTTCACTGGATGGAAATGCCTCCTCTCAGCCCCTCCTGCCTGTGGACAGTGCAAAATGGAAGTACAGCTACGGGGGCTCTTCTTGACATGCGTCCCCCTTTCCCCCCTCACTTCTCACTGCCTGCATCATTGGCTTCGGAAGTAGAAGTCTATAAACAGATACATAAAGAGAGAGGGGCTAATGAGGGGCTGGGGGGAGAAGGAACACAGTTCTTTGACTATTTCTAAAAGGAGCTGCTCTGTGGTCTGACTGCCCAGTGTCCTGGTTTGTACAGATTTTGTGTTTTGGACTCAAGGTTAGGCAGTGGGGGAAGAGATGAGGAGCCCTCTCTCTATGTTGAGACCGACAGCCTCATATCTGCCTTTGATTAGGATTCTCAATCCAGTTTTATAAACTTTGTAGTTACTAACCTGGGATAGATAGACTGTTAGACCTAATTTTTAGTGAGTACTCATGCCGCATCTTCAATATTTTAATGGGAAGTTGGGAAAGTTATGTTGGTGGCTGACATCCAGGTGACCATGGAAACTCTCTGTCTGACTGTCACGACCCTTCGGAGTCCAGCTCTATTTCTTACCCAATTTATTTCCACTCCACCCAGGCCCTTTCCATTCCAGTTGGGATAACATCTCTGTTGTATTTGGAACACCAGGCTCATCCTTGCCTTCATCTAGTTGGTCCCTCTCACCTGGGACCGCTTTCCTCCACCATCTAACCCTTAAGGTACCCTTTACCTCTTCCAAGAATGTTTTCTTGAGGGGTCAGCCCCTCACAGGTCCATCTCTCTCTGAATTCATGGAGCATGCTGTGTCTGAATCGACTCTTTCAGCCCCGATTCTCTTTTCTGTCTACTCTGTCTTTTTTTTTTTTTTTTTTTTTAATTTATTTTTGGCTGCATTGGGTCTTCATTGCTGCACACGGGCTTTCTCTAGTTGCGGCGAGTGGGGGCTACTCTTCATTGCGGTGCACGGACTTCTCACTGCGGTGGCTTCTCTTGTTGCGAAGCATGGGCCCTAGGAGCACAGGCTTCAGTAGTTGTGGCACGCGGGCTCAGTAGTTGTGGCTCGTGGGCTTAGTTGCTCCACGGCACGTAGGATCTTCCCGGGCCAGGGCTCGAACCCATGTCCCCTACATTGGCAGGTGGATTCTTAACCACTGCACCACCAGGGAAGCCCTACTCTGTCTTTTTGCTTCATGGCTGTCAGTTTTGTCTGCTGAACTAGACTGAAGCTCCCTGAGGGCGGGGACTAGGAGCTTCTCTTTATGCCCCTGTCCCCCACCCCCAGCATCTCTGGAGGCACTGAAACCCACCCTCCTCAGGCACAGGACTGTGAGACCAGGCGAGTCTCAGGTTTTTGTTTTTTTTTTTTTTTGCGGTACGCGGGCCTCTCACTGTTGTGGCCCCTCCCATTGCGGAGCACAGGCTCCGGACGCACAGGCTCAGCGGCCATGGCTCACGGGCCCAGCCACTCCGCGGCATGTGGGATCTTCCCAGACCGGGACATGAACCCGCATCCCCTGCATCGGAGGCGGACTCTCAACCACTGCACCACCAGGGAAGCCCCAGAGTCTCAGTTTTTTACAGCTCTGATTTCATTATCTGTCAGGTGAAAAAACAGTGCCTCCTCCCAGGGCTGGTGTGAGTATTCAATGAATTCACGTGCGGACGTGTTTTTTGCTCAGTGCCTGGAATGTACTGGGCACTCGGAAATATTTGAATCTAAGTCTACATTACTACCTATTCATGCACAGCCTATCCTGGAAATCGCTATATAAACTACTCACTTCCTTCCCTCTTTCTTTATCCTGTCCTCTCTTTTTCACCTTTGTGCTTCCCACATTCTTTTACTTTCTTCCTTTTTGTTTGTTATTTCATACACTCTCTACTGCCGCACTGAAATGGTATATTTTTCTGGCTTCCATGGTCTGTTTCCTTGACGTTCTGAACAGTTGGGGTATATAAAAATAATCCAGTCTCTAATAGTCACTGCTACTGAGTGTCTTCTGTCCTCATTCATTCACTCACTCATTCATTCATTTGGTCATTCACTCATCCATCCAAACACTCATTTATTTACTTGTGGCGACTTTGTAGATGAAAATGAAGAGCTTGGAGCACGTGTGCATGCGTGCGTGCATGCATATGAGTGTAGACGTGCACGCATGTGCATGTGTGCATAATTGCAGCCACCTACTGGTTACCATGACAGATTACAGGAGAAAGATAGGAGAAAGAGGAAGAGGAAGAGAAGGCAGAGCTCAGCCAGGCACTGCTAAGTGCAAGTAACAGACACGATAACACACTACAAACATATGTTTCTATTATAGTAAAATGTGTTCAGAATTCCTTTTCATCACGTTAGGGAAATTCCCATTCAACTCTATAACCTTTGGGAAACTCCCCATAATTCACAGAACATGAATATCCCCTGCGTGTCTCAGTTCAGTTGGGTTCACTGAACAGGAACCAGGACTCTGGGGAAGATGGGCCACAGCCAGGTGGGAGCTGGGCGCAAATAAGAGGTAAGCTTGCTGTTTCCCTGAAAAGTAATTATGCCCACGATCTGCTAACTGCAGCAAAAAAACATTGGGCTGTGATGTAAATTAGAGAGGGTTTGGTGAGGGAGAGAAGCTGGGAAGAGAAAAACTATTAAGCTGTGGTGGTTTAAGCACAGAGGACAAGGCTGTTAGGAGAGATTGTAAAACACTGGAGAACTGTGAGGGACGGCTAGTCCATGCTGGGTGAAGAGGACACTCAAGGGACACCTCTTGGAGCCCGAAGTTTCGAGTCAGCTCGGCCACTGGTTAGGCTGACCTGGTCGTGGAAAGGGAGAGGTGGTGACACAGCCCAGGAGGTGCTGGTGCCAGGTGACTTCAGGACACAGAAACTGCAGAGGAGAGAGGAAATATTTCACTAGAGGCACCTCAGGAAGTATGTGAGCAGAGGTGACAACCTGGAGAAAATAGCCCTCCAGATGTAAACTCAGCACCGTGTTCCTTACTGCACCTCGTTCCAGGAGCTGGCTCATTCTTGCAGCCATCCCAGCTCATCAGCTCTGGATTCACTAGCCCACTCAGGTTCCCTGGGGCCTCTGCTTACCTGGATGGACACAAGGCCTGTCCAGGCTCAGCTGCCCCCTTCCCCAGACCTCTCCAAGGCAGACCATGGGAAGACAATCCCCAATGTGGGTGGGACAAGCTCTATCCTCAAAAGAAAAGATCCATCCTGAACCAAGATTCAGAGATGCCTTCATCATGTCCAGACCTGTGGGAGGTCCTCACTGTGCTCCACGTGAGCCTTGAGTTTTCTGTCTTGGGAGGCTCCCCATTGCCCAGGGACAGAAGTCTTTCTTGGCATATTAGTTGCTATGGCCAGAGGAGCTCCATTACCCTGGGCACTGGAGCCCAGTGGAAATCTAGAAAATTGTGCTGTTCAAGACTAACTCAGTGCGGGGAAGCTGACAATCTTCCCCCTCACTGTCTTCCTCCCCTCCATGCCTTTCCTCTTCACCAGGTTGGCCCTTAGGACTACACACTTTCACCTCCCATCCTTGAGATGTGGCCAAAACAGCTTAGCACATACATATCCTGAAACTCTTGCTACTCCTAGCCAGTAAAAGGAAGCAAGGGATTTCTTAAACAAGATACAAAACCCAAAAAGCTTAAAAGGAGGAATTCATAAAGGATTTGAGCGCATTCAAACAAAAAACTTCAGTTTTCATGTATTTCTTCTTCATTATAAATAAGTGAAAACACAACTCAAAGACTGAGGTAATTGGGCTTCCCTGGTGGCGCAGTGGTTGAGAGTCCGCCTGCCTATGCAGGGGACGCGGGTTTGTGCCCCGGTCCGGGAAGATCCCACGTGCCGCGGAGCGGCTGGGCCCCTTGAGCCATGGCCGCTGAGCCTTGCGCGTCCGGAGCCTGTGCTCCGCAACGGGAGAGGCCACAACAGTGAGAGGCCCACGTACCGCAAAAAAAAAAAAAAGACTGAGATAATACATTAGCAACGTGCATGGCTGACAAAGTTCAGAATTCAAAATATATAAATCAATGCCTACAAACCTATAAGATAAAGACAGACAGCACCATGCAAAATGCACAAAGGATAGGAAGATGCAATTCCTAGGAAAGAAAGCTTCAACGGCCAATAAATTCATGAAAATTTGCTCAACCTCAGTCATAATAAGAAATGCAACTAAAAACGGGATGCCATTTTATACTGGCTGGAAGAAAAAAGGTTTCTTCTCCAATCCTGATGTTTCCTTTAAGAAGGAAGATCCCCCCACCATATATCCATCACCTCTAGTCCTACCCTTTCCCCTCCCCATGGAGATGGAGTGAGTTACCTGGTTGGGGGGCGTGTCCTTTGACCCACATTTTCCTCCTGAATGCAACTTATCTAAAATAGATCTTCAATGCAAGGAGTTTTGTTTCTTTCTCCTTCCCTCTTCACCTGGCCCAGAATGATCCAGCAGTCTGGGTAAGTGTAATTACACTGCAGATTCTATCCTGCCATGAGTGGGCTGTTCCAGGCTCAGCAAGCTCTTTTCTGCTCTCGTGCTGACCCTAATTTATGGCTGTTTGATTCTCCATCTGCTGGGTCCTTTGTCTTATTTCTCAGTTGACCAAGAGCTTGGGCAAGAAAGAGTAGTCCTATTGGTTGGGCTGCCCCAAAGCCTGTCCATCAATTGGGAGAAATGAAAAACAAAAGCAAAATAACAGTACCAAGTGCTCTCAAGAAAGCAGAGCAGCAGGGCCTCTATGTGCTGCTGATGAGAGAATAAACAGAAGCACTATTTTTAGAGAAAAATTGAGCACTACTAAACTTGAAAATATTGATTCCCTAAGGTCCAGCAGTTCTTCTTTTAGGTAGAGACCCTCACCCACATGAACATGAGTATCCATTCAGCAAAACTGGTAGAAATGAAAAGTTGGGACTCACCTAGATGGTCATCAATTGGCAAAATGAAGAAACAGGTCACGGTATATTTGTACAACGGAGAGCCACACAGCTACATTTATCAATAAGCATAAAAAAATGTTGAATGAATAACAGAAATGTTGCCAATGGAGACATAGAGTGTGATACTATTTAAATAAAAGTTGGAAATTGTACAGAATAATGCTGTATACATATGTGTGGTGACGGTGGTGGGATGTAAGTGCAGTGGGTGTTGTCCCAGGCACTGTATGTACATTATTATGTATCATCAGCCCAATGATCCTGTGAAGTAGGTGTGATTAGGGATGAGAATCTAGGGGACCCATGGCTATAAAGGGGGGCAAGAACAGAACTTGGGTTTATGTCATCCCAGGGCTCACTGCCTTCTACTGACTTCAGAAGGGCAGTTGCAGGAGGTAAGAAGATGGGTCAAGGGAAGTCATATGGGCTTCACCCATGCTCCTGGGCAGGGGGCCCTGGGTCTTTGTCCTCAGCTCCATCTGGATGGGCTCCTTCTCCTGCCCAGGCATCTGACGCCTTCAGCTCTTTCTCCATCTTCCAGCATCCTGATCCAGGGAGTCCCTAGGGAGCACGATCAGATGAGACTAAAAGACTCAAGATTTGACAATGACCATTTTGGAAAAGGTGAAATGTAGAAAGTAGAGGTTCATAAAGGATGGAGAAATAATGAAAACTTTCCCAGCATTGGATATCGTATCATTAACAAGCTGCAATCAACTGTAATAAAAACTTGAAAAACTGGTTTAATGAATTATGAGTTTTATTTTTCTCTTGATACAAGAAGTTCACAGGTAGGCAGGGTGTGATTCAAAGGCTCAGGGTAATCAGAGTCAAAGTCTCAGCCACTTCTTGGCATTTTCTCCGTGGTTGCCCTGTGGTCACCTCCAGGCAGTAACAAGGAGAAAAGTCAAGGTCAAAAGGAGACTCACTCAGTGAATCTACCTGCCCCTTAGAAAGATGGGAGCCCTCTGTAATGTCCCACTAGGTGATTTCTACTTACATCTCATTGGCCAGAGCTGGCACTTGTCCACCCTATCTTCAAGGAAATGTAAGTTTTTTTGGGTTTTTTTAAAATTGAATCCACCAACAAAATTGGAGTTGTGTTAGTAAAGAAGAAAGGGAGTACCAATATTAGATAACTCAAAGGTACTGAAATCCCCCTGATAGGAAAGGAGAAAAAACTTTTATCCTTGAATATCTGGTCCATAAAAGTTGGATTTTTAATTTTAAAAATCCATTTGAATTTTACATTCAGTTCTATATCTGCTTGATTACAAAAGTCAGTGTATAAATTACTTATTGGTTAAAGTACTTAACTGTTTACCCCAGAAAGTTTTAAGTAAATTCATACTCCAGGAAGATGTCTCCTATTGATCCCATTGTTTCTTGCACTCCCAACACACCCTCACACATCCCTGGAGTTGGAAGAAGGGGAACAACCCATTTAAAAAGCACTAGAGTGATAAGGTGGATGAGAGATGGGACATGAGGTAAGGATTTCAATTTATTCCCTTATTGGGAGCAAATGTTGATGCATCTCTAGAACTTCTTGTGCAATCCTGGTTGCCTTCCAACCAGTACACGCTGCCCTGAGCTGTTTCTCTCCCCTGACCACACTCCATCCTCCTGTGGCCGCCCGTTTAAGTCTTGTGAAGCTCTTTAGGCACCTTTTCTAGTTCACTTTTCACACCCACCTTGCCTTAAGTCAGGTTCTCCAGAAGCTGAGACAAGGACTTGTGTGTAAGTGATTTATTAAGAAAGTGCTCCCTGGAGGGACTTCCCTGGTCGTTCAGTGGTTAAGAATCTGCCTTCCAATGCAGGGGATGTGGATTTTATCCCTGGTTGGGGAACTAAGATCCCATGTGCCATGGGGCAACTAAGCCCACCTGCCGCAACTACCGAGCTCACGTGCTCTGGAGCCCACACACCACAACTAGAGAGCCTGTGAGCTGCAACTACTGAGCCCACACACTCTGGAGCCTGTGCGCCCCAACTAGAGAGAAGCCTGAATGCCACAACAAAGAGCCTGTGTGCCACAACCAAGAGACTGCATGCCTCAACTAAGACCTGACACAGCCAAAAATAAATAAATAAATATTAAAAAAAAAAAAGAAAAAAAGAAAGTGCTCCCTGGAGAAATGAGTAAGTGGTGGGGGAAGAATGGCCAGAAAGGAGAAAATGCCCAGCAGGAGCATTGCTATATATTAATTGTGTCTTCCAACCTCCTTCAAAATTCATATGATGAGGCCCTAATCCCCAATGTGGTGGTATTTGGTGGTGGGGCCTTTGGGAGGTAACTTGGATTGGATGAGGTCATGAGGGTGGGGCTGTCATGATGGTATTAGTGCACTTATAGGAAGGGACCAGAGAGTTTGTTTCTCTCTCCATCATATGAGGGCACAGCAAGAAAATGGCCATCTATAAGCCCAGAAGCAGGTTCTCACCAGAAACCTACTATGCTGACACCTTGATCCTGGGATTCCAGCCTCCAGAGCTGGGAGGAATAATTGTTCTTTGAGCCACCCAGTCTGTGCTATTTTGTTACGTCAGCCCAAGCTAAGACAAGCACCTTGAGGCAAAATCTCAATCAGATGGTGCAGAAGAGCTCTTGAGGGTAAATGATGTCACAGAAACTGTCCTGATCGAAGGGTCACAGGAGCGAGCTGTTAGAAGCACAGGCACACCTACGTCAGGGAACCAGAGGGAATCCAGACTGAGCACTCACAGTGCCTGCTACACACAGGTGGCCTGGCAGCCCTGTGCTCCCACCTGTGGGCTGCCCCGTCACCCACGGGCTCTCAGGGTGGCCAGGACCCCTTTGTCCCTTGTGGTCTGGGTTAAACTCAGATCCTTGCTCACCAACGTCTGATCCCAAAGAGAATTTGGAAGTCACCCATTTATTCCATTTATTGTCACACAGACAATATTGCAAACTGTTGCCTGAAGGAAAATGAAAACAGAACTGTGAAATTTGATGCAACTCTGTGACCTGTTTGTCGCGGCAGATTTTCCATCTTTCTCAGGCCAACAGCATCATGGTGAGACCCCCATCTGCCTGTGGGACTATAAGGTGCAAAATACCAACTTGGACCTCGGCTTAGTGCAGAAACACCACTGCGTTCCCTTGTCACGTCTGCACATGAGCTCGAGACGTTTGTGTTCTCAAAGAGCCCAGATGCTACCTACCCTGAGACCACTTCCCCCAAGCTCCCTCCCAGGAACTTTTAAATTCTTAGTCTTTTTCTGACAAATTTCACACTAATTTTGGTTAGTGCTGGCGCATCTACACCCTGGGACACATGCAGCCTTAAAGATGTTCTTGGGGATATTTAAGTTGATGATGATGACGATAGAAAGAAAGAAAGGGAGGGAGGGAGTGAAGAAGAAAGAAAGAAAGAAATTAGTGTGTATTTTACATAAAATTAGTGTGAAACACATCATATTTTACCCTTTAGAGCTGTCCTTAAGAAAATATAACTACTCTGAAAACAGAGCTGAATGTTCTTGATGAAAGGATTTTTTTCTGTAAGTTATTGACCTTCCTTAGTGTCTGCATGCAGAGGATGCAACCATCTAAACTGCAATAGGAAAGCCTTGTGTCTGCAGCATTGTCATCTATAGTAAACAGCATGTCACTGACACTTCAGAAAACTAAAACTTTCTCTTTCTCCTTGCTCTGAAAGAACCAAACATGAACACTATCTAAACGTTGAGGAAATACTAACTCATTAAACACTATTAAATGAAAAAAATCATGATCCAGTTTGTATAGAAGATCCCAATCTTATAAAAATAACAAAACACTGTACACCTGGGTGTGAAGATATATGCACATACAAAAGTCTGAAAAGGAATGCACAAGTGTACCCCGCAATGTACTCCTCCTTTCATTGTTGGTGCCATCTCCATTCTTGGGGACTTACAGAGGACAGGAAGACCAGACACACACAAATGAAAAGCCAAACACGGCCTAGGGAAGTGCTGAGCAGAGAACAGTGGTGCTGGTTGGCAGTGGTTCATGGCACTGCTTTTGGTGCCTGATAGGCCTGGGTTCAAATTCAGATTCTGTCACTTACCAGATGAGACCTTGGGCAAGTGACTTTACTGCTCCAAGTCTCATTTTCTTCATCTTTAAAGTAGGGTTCATAATCCCACCTTACAGTGTTACCTGACCATAAAAGTGGTAATATCAGATAGTGCTTAGCGAAATGACTGGCAAAGAAAATGGGAGTGGGTATTTTTTTAATATCAACTTTGTTGAGGTATAATGTGCACACAATAAAATGCACTGAGCCCCACAGATTATGTAGCTGTAGCCTATCCTACCATCACCATAGATTAGACTTGCCCTTTGTATAGTTTCATATAAATGAACTCATAAGTACATGCTTCTTTCACTTGGCCTAATGTTTTTTTTTAATTTTTATTTATTTATTTATTTATTATCATTTTTGGTGGGGGGGGCCGCGTCGGGTCTTAGTTGCGGCACGTGGGATCTTCGCTGCGGTGCGCGGGCTTCTCTCTAGCTGTGGTGTGCGAGTTTTCTCTCTCTAGTTGCGGCATGCGGGCTCCAGGGCACGTGGGCTCTGTAGTTTGCAGCACGCAGGCTCTCTAGTTGAGGTGCGCGAGCTCAGTAGTTGTGGCGCGCAGGCTTATTGCCCTGCGGCATGTAGGGATCTTAGTTCCCCGACCAGGGATTGAACCTGCATCCCCTGCACTGGAAGGCAGATTCTTTACCACTGGACCACCAGGGAAGTCACTGGCCCAATATTTTTGAGATTCAGTTGTGTTGTTGCATGTATCATTAGTTTAATTCCTAACAGTCCCAAACTGACAACACTCCAAATGTCCATCAGCAGGTGAACGATATGCAGTGAAGAATTATCCAAAGAAAGTTCTGGCTTTTGTCTTCGGCTACTGGGAGGTGATTTTTACGCCCCTGGAATATCCCGCTTCATAGGACTATCTGGGGACTTGGCCACCCATCAACCTAACAAAGTGATTTATGGTGAATGGGTCTCTGGAACACTATATCAGTTCCGACCTCTGGGAGGGGCTGGAGACTAAAGGTCAGCCGTGTGGCAATATGTGATCAAGCTCCAAAAAAACTCTAGACACCAAAGCATGGATGACCTTACTGAATTGGCAATACCCTGTGCAGTTTGCCACACATCGGTGCCTGGACGTGTGTGTGTGTGTGTGTGTGTGTGTGTGTGTGTGTGTGTGTGTAATACATCCCTGAGGACATGGAAACCTCATGTTTGAAACCCTCCCAGATTTGGGCCTATGCGGTGGAACATTTCGTTGGTTCTAATTTGTAACCTTTTACTATAATAAAAATGTAATTCTAATATGGCACTTTCTTGAGTTCTGTGAGTTGTTCTAGCAAATTAGTGAAACTGTGTGTGGTCATGGAGACTCCCAAATTTGTAGTCAGCTTATCTGAAGTGAGGGTAGCCCTAGGGACCCTCAAACTTGTGGTTGGTGCTTGACCTGAGGGCATCTTATGGGGATGCTTCCCTCAGACTTTGCAGTTTGGCAAACTCATTGCAAATGGATAAAAAAACTGTGGTAGGTACCATGGAAGAGTACTCAGTGGTTAAAAAAAGGAACAAGCTATTAATGCATGGGACAGAGAGATAAATCTCAAAAGCATTGTGCTGAGGGAGTGTGAATTTTAATGCAGCAATTCAGCAACTGACTCAGACAACACATGAACAGACATCACTCCCCCGGGCTCATTGCACAAGAAATGCCGTGCTTTCACAGGAAGGCTAAATGCTATGGCCTGTGGGTGCGCAGAGCTTCAGTGGGAAGTGAAACGTGGGCAGGGCTGGAGGATAGAGAGGTGTGGAAGCCGAGAGGGCACTTCCGTCCTATCCAGATGAAAGGTACCCTTGAGGACAAGCCTGGCAGGAACACAGACACTGAGGACTTGAAGGAGATGTGGCAGGAAAGATGGCAGGCTAGGGGCCGATGGGAATTAGGATTCACCTTGTAAGGTGTGGCATTTCTGCAGAGCCCCAGGGATGGGCTGCAGCTTAGGTATGGGGTACGGCAGTGAGCCTGGGCTTGTGCGGTAGCAGAGCAGGTATGGGGACTGGCTCTGCCTCTCACATTATGTGGCCTCAGACACATCTCATTACCTCTGACCCCACCTTGCCCACTCCTCAGAGGGACTGACCACCCCTGCCCTGCCTCGGAGTGGTTTTGGGGGGTGAGATCACCTACTTGAAAGCATCTTGGAGCTGCCATGAGTTATTTGAGGGAAA
>NW_006775843.1:114102-118029 GCF_000442215.2 Lipotes vexillifer
GAAAGAGATCGTGTCCTTGTTCTTGCAACTCTCCCCCAACGCCTTCCCACAGACATTTGGCCACCACTGCAAGTGATACTTATTACAAGGTAAGCACATGGGTGTGAAAACATAGGTAATTTTAAAAGACTCAGCATCCACTCCAAGCCAGTTGGGGGCTACACATTTTAGATGCATGATCTGTAAACCTCTCCAAAATATTCTTAGCTGGAAATTAGTATCCTCATCTTATGGGTGAGGAAACAGAGGCTCAGAGAGAGGAGGAAGTTGCCCGAGACAGATTTCAAAGCCCAGATTGTCTGCTCATCAGCCCTGCTCCCCCTGCCCACCCTGAACCCACAGCGCAGCCCTTGGACTCCAAAGGCTAGGCCCAGAACATTTAGGGATGTGTTGGCTGCAGACATCCCTGCTGTGCACATTGCAGGTCTGAGTTGTCCCACAGTGCTCCAGAGAGCTCTCGTGTATACAGACGTCTCTCTGCCTTTAGAATCTGGTTTTCCAAAATTATGATAATGGCAACTGCTAACACTCAGGGCATGCGGCTCAGCTTTATATGTTCAGTGCCTCGATCCCCACTGTCATTGCCTGTTTTACAAAAGGTGGGAGGGGTGATGTCGCTGGCCCAAGGTCATACAGCTAGCAAGTAGGAGAGCTGGGACTTGAACACAACTTGACCCCCAAACCTCCAATGATGTCAACCACTGTGTTTTGGGGATTTAAGGAAGAAGAAACTGGGAAGGAAGAGAGAAGGCTGGTGCTCAATTCTGAGGATATCCTGAATGCTCTCAAGGAAGGCCAAGAATAAAGGAAGAGAAACATAGACTAATAGAGTAGGGCACCGACCAAGCCAGAATGTACAACGCAACCAAGATTCCGGTTCCCCCCCAAAAGTGTTCTATTTTCAAAATGACCATACGTTCAAAATGGCTCCTGCAGGGCTTCCCTGGTGGCACAGTGGTTGAGAGTCTGCCTGCCGATGCAGGGGACATGGGTTCGTGTCCCGGACCGGGAAGATCCCACATGCTGCGGAGCAGCTGGGCCATGAGCCATGGCCACTGAGTCTGCGCGTCCGGAGCCTGTGCTCTGCAATGGGAGAGGCCACACAGTGAGAAGCCCGTGTACTGCAAAAAAAAAAAAAAAAAAAGGCTCCTGCAGACAAGGAACAGAAAGGCCAATGCTTGCTGCTCCCTCGGAATTGCAATTCCTCAGAGCCCCCGCCCAGCATGACCACCAGAACCAGGCCTTGCTGTGGACTCTCACCCAGGCAGGTGGATTTTTCATAAAGACTTTTTTTTTGATCTAGAGGAAAATAAAATTATTCTCAGGGGCTCTGACAGCTTAGTGCACCAAGAAAGACTCTCCAGCCCCCCTGTCTCACGTGCATGGCGGGGTCGGGGCAAGCCAGGGGAGGGGATCGGAGAAAAGGGCGAGCGGCTGGAGAGAAGGGAGAGGCTTTATAAATAACTCCCTCCACCTTGAAATCACAGCACCATGACAGGTTGTGAAATTAAATGAAGAGCAGGCAGGACTCTGGAGAAGCTAAAGCATCAGTGAGGAGAGAGGGGGCAGGAGGGTGATAAGCTAGAGAGGCAGGTTAATGATAACACAGGTAAACAGGTGGCCCGTGAGAGGAGTCAAAAAGCCCTGGGTTGTGCACTCATCTGTGTGTGTGTACTTGTGTGTGAGAAAGATACATACACACACACAGGGAGGGAGGGGGAGAGAGAGACAGAGAGAGAGAGAGAGAGAAGCCCATGAAATCCATTTGTATTTCAGCCCTCCCTCCCTTTTAACCTAATTAAAAGGGTCCTCCTCCCCGACATGGAGGTCTGTGTGGACCCCCATATTGTTCCTGCCAGTCCATCTCTACCCTCATCCCCAAAGGTCACTATAAACTACTTTGCAGTGAAGGTATCTTTAAAATTTAACACCCTGTACCCCACTGACCAGGAGTGGAGGGATGATTAGGCAACCTGGTCCCAAAGAAGGGGTACCAGAAATGACTAAACTAGGTCTTCCAGAAAGAGGGATGTCCCCCTTCCACAGACCCCAGTCGCCTCTCACTGATCTGCATCAGGAAGTTGGGAAGATATGCCTCAAATCCGCTCCCTGAGTTGTACCCCCAAGGCAAGGAGCCCACTTCCCAAAGGCCTGGAGTACAGAACATTGTTCAAGGGATGGGTGCCCTTTCTCTCAGTGAGGTTAAGCATTTCCTTCCCCAGATTTACTCAGTGGCTGTTTCTTGTATTTCCACTTCCTTGAAAGTCTGCTTCTTTGCTGAAGCATCTCAGACCTTCATGGTCCCTCTCCCCTGGCCCCTCTCTGGTCTGAGGCTGACCCTAGGGACTACTATGCTATAGACTGCATTGTGTCCCCTGAAATTCACATACTGAAGCCCTAACCTCCAATTTGATGGAATTTGGTAGTAAGGTCTTTGGGAGATAACTGGGATTAGGTAAGGTCATGAGGGTGGGGTCCTCGTAATAAGGTTAGTGGCTCTATAAGAAAAGGAAGAGAGAGAGTTTGTTGTTCCTCTACCATGTTAGGACACAATGAGAAGGTGGCCATCTGAAAGCCAAGAGGAGAGCCCTCACCAAGAACTGAATGGGCCGGCACCTTGATCTTGGACTTCCCAGCCTCCAGAACTGTGAGAAGTAGTGTCTGATGTCTAAGCTACTTAGTCTCTCGTATTTTGTTATAGCAGAACAAGCAGACGAATGCATACTACAAATAATTCTCAAGCCCTTTCAAGTTTATATAGCATTTATTGACCCTGGTACTAGAAAAAGTTGAAGTCTGAGAGGCTGTCCAGTTTGCAGGGACTTGTGGTCTGTTTGATAATACAAGACTCACCACGAGGCAGACAGACATATATAATAAGGTCTCTGAGCAGAAGCAGCTCAGTGTCGATCAGCATAGTCTGAGCACAGCTGGCTCAAGGACAACCATTACCAAATATATACACTCTCACCCATACAAACACACTTTTTCCCCTCAAATCCTTGGTAGCTAAGCTGTGTGACCACATGGGACGAAGTCAAGAGACGTCTGCAGCCTGAGTAGGTTTCTTCAAGAGCTCTCAGTGTGACCTTGACTAATGGCATCCTGTGAGTTAAGCTTACAAACTAAACCAGTGGCTCCTGCCTCACTGGCCACCATAGCCACATGGGAAAGACATGCCTGGCCATGGACCTTTCTATCAATTTGGTTCAGATTGAGCCCAGCCTCTTTCTTTGGATGGTTTTGTCTTCTTGCTCATGGCCTTTTTTGTTTTGTTCAAATATGTGCCGTATATTTTTTCCTACTCTGACTGGGGGTAGAGTCTCGTTAGCTTAAGGATAATCCTTGAATGAGGTTGTCTTTCACAGTCCCTTCTAGTGATGGGAATTTCCTCCAAAGCCCTGGGGTTGAGGTTTTCACTATCTCATCTAGGATTCTCTGACAGAGAAAGGCTTCATGTTAAGTTCAGCTTTTCCTTCATATGAGGGGATAGTTGTTGCAGACTTATGGAAAGCTATTCCAGAACACATGCTACCCACTCCCAGAAATCTGCCTGAGCTACCCAGATTCAGTCAGAGTCCATTTACATAATGCTGAGAGTTCTCCACACATAGAGAACTTTCACATCCCTAGGTAAATAGCTCTGCAAGGAGAACATGCAAATTTTGGCTTGAAGCCTGCCTCTATTTTTGCACAGTGCCTACCAATGTGGCTTTGCCTTTTAGCTAGGGCAAAGTAGCTACTACTTTTATGCAGAATCTATGCCCTGCATGAATTTGTTTCCTGAGACTGTTAGAAAAATAAAGACCATGAGCCACTTGGTTTCCCTTCATATACCCAGCAGGCATGATAGCATTAGATGTGGAGTGTTTAAACATCAGGTTACTTAGAGCATCGCTTTGAGCAGGAATGAATAGGAAAAAGCAA